>NC_061116.1:62126854-62127199 GCF_002878395.1 Capsicum annuum | reverse complement strand
AAATTAATCCAATGTTGTGACTTTTTTTAAATTAAATAATCTTTCTTTTACGATTATAATATTATTTAGTTCCTTATTATTTATTAATGAACCATTTTTAGTAGAATTTCTCATCTTGACCACATCCCTAACTCCAACCGCTGACATGTTTTGAATAGGGAATAAATAGAATGATAATTAAATATTGAATAAGAATTAAAAATTCAAAATTGACCAAACCAAACATATACATGGATTTTTTTGAATCCCTTATAGGTAGATCGGATATAAAAAAGGGAAATACATACGCTAAAAGAAAGAAAAAACATAACCTAATTATTATTATTATTATTATTATTATTATTG
>NC_061116.1:62011538-62126754 GCF_002878395.1 Capsicum annuum | reverse complement strand
ATTATTATTATTATTATTATTATTATTATTATTATTATTACTATTATTATTGTCAACCTAACAATTTTCATCCGACAGCAGCAGGACCCTCCTCAGCCTTGCTCGGAAGTCAGCCAAATCCCTCTAGAGTTCATCAAACTGCCTTTGAAATTCTTGCAAGGACTTGATATGAACCTTCTTGTATGAATCTGGATCTGACATATTAGTATTGTAAGTATAGTAGAATAAACGAGAGTGAGTGACAGTGAGTGAGGAGGCCAGAGGGACCTATTTATAAAATGATTGAGAATTGGAAGGGACTGGACTTAGTCAAACAAAAAGCCACGACTGTTCGTATCCCTTAAAAGGAAAAATTACACAAATCCCATATTTAAGACACCATATTACACAATATCCCTTAATGTTTTAAGAAATTACATAAAATCCTGAATTCATATTTACTAGTGATACATATGCTATATGTATCACTGCTTAACAAATGTATCACAATTCAAAATTTTGGGATAAAATATAATTAGCAAACTATCCAGAATTTAATGCAATATTGCTGAAACTATCCGAAATTTATGTGTTGTGTGTGTTACTTAAATAATACTGGTGACTTTATTAATAAGTAAATTAGAAAAAAATGGATCTAAATATAACATTTTATTTTTTTGTTGTATTTCCAGAAGATAAAGATTGGTAATCTGTTGCAAAATATATTCCACCTGTCAAATAACTTACAACATATGGACAATCTGTTGCAACAGATGGATATATCAGTTTTCTTTTCCTTTAGCTGTGCGTCTGTTGCAACTTGCTAGTCATCTATTTATTCAATTTCATCGAGAGCAATCGATTTTTCTAAATACTTCTTGGCCAAATTCAATTTTTGCTCTTGGATTGCTTCTCTTTTTTTCTTTGCATCCTTCAACCAAACTAAATTTTATCTATTGGATTGAGGGCAAAAATTGAATTTGGAGGCCAGCTTGAAGGATGCAAAAAAAAAAAAAAAAGCAGTCCAAGAGCAAAAATTGAGTTTGGCCAAGAAGTGTTTAGAAAAATCTATTGCTCTCGATGAAATTTAATAAAAAGATGATTAGAAAGTTGCAACAGATGCCACAGCTGATGGAAAAGCAAACTGATATATACATCTGTTGCAACAGATTGTCCATATGTTGTAAGTTATCTGACAGGTGGGATATATTTTGCAACAGATTACCAATCTGTTTCTTTCGAAAATACAACAAAAAGATAAAATGTTGTATTTAGATCCATTTTTTTAAATTTACATATTAATAAAGTCACCAGTTTTATTTAAGTAACACACATAACACATAAATCCCGAATAGTTTGCGTCAAATGTGGAGTCTGTTGCCTCAGATATGGAGTCTGATGCAACAGATATAGAGTCTGTTGGAATACATAGAAGCCTTGCTGGTGGTTTGATTTGTTCCATCAGTTGCTTCGTCTGTTGCAACATCAACAACAGCATAAACTACAAACAACAAATAAAAAACATCAACAACAAAGAAAACAACAACATTTGTTCCAACAACATCATCAACTACAAAGAAGCATACATCCTATGTTCCAACACCATCAACAACAAGGGACGGACCCACATGGAGTCCTCCGGGTGCGCGAGCACAGAATGAACCCATAGTAAGAGTTGTTTGGTTAGCCTAGTTGTTGTTTATAGGTGCTTAAGGCTATTTATTTCTTTTGGTCTTGAGTTCAATTCCCACTTAGCACATATTTTTTAAATTTCAGTAACCAACTCTTCTCTTCTTATTCACTTTAAACTTTTTATTTTTTTTCTCCCTTACTCCTTGTGTTGATTGTTCGGACTCTACTATTTTTAAGCTAAGAAGCACCCACCGTCTAAACCACACTACACCATAAGTTCCAACAATGCCAAACCTACCAACAACACCACACCACAAGTTCCAACAATGCCAGCTCCACCAACAACATTAATAACAGCATCAACAACAAAGAAACAAATAAAATACATAAAAAATGATACTGGCAACAAGGCTTTTAAACTTTTCCCAACAGATGACTTTTTTTCTCATCTTATAATAAAAATTCTTGGTATGTTTATTCAATAATTAAAAGTTTCTTCAAAATTTTTAAATAAATATGATATGGGAAAATGGTAATTAAATAAATAAAAAGATGTAAATAAAGTTGCAAGAAGAAGACGAGAATGAAAGAGCAATAATGAATCATATCATACAATGTCAAAAGGGGATCAAAACAGCAATTTCAGTTGAGGAATATAAGATATGGATATCGATCGGTTTAGATCCAAATGAATATTTTTGAGAAAGAGGAGAGAAAAAAAGGTTGTGATTACCCTAAAGAGGATAGAAAGAAAAAAATGAGAGATTCAGGGCTAAAGGAGAGGGAGAGAGAGATCAGATAATTCTAATTTCTAGATGTAGTACCCTTAATATTAAATGACTAAACAAAGTGTATTTATTCAAATTTATATTTACAAAGAATAATTAATAAGGCTAATTTTCTAGTAAAATAAACCTCTAATTAATATTTTCTTGATGGGAGTGCCAAGTAAATATGAAAGGGAAGAAGTATTAGGGGTTTCAATATTCTTTATTAATATTCACCAATAATTTAAGGGGCACGAGGAAGAAAACAGATGACATTGAAAAGACAGGACAAGACTACTCAATGAGATTTTTGAGTTATCCAAGAAACATTTTTTACCGCCTTTAGTAGTACTACTACTTTATCTACTCGGACAGTAGCTTACTTTAAAATTCAAAGAAACAAAAAGATTTTCAAACAAATATGTCGTCTATTGCAACAGATTTAGATATCTACTTGAGAAATCCCAACAGCTCAGTCATCTGTGACAACAGATGGAAATGTCATTTGATAACTAAATCAGAAACATCATTTGTTACAATAGATATCAATATCTGTTTGAAAATTTCCAACACCTTAGTCATCCGTCATAACAGATGCAAATATCTATTTGATAATTAAATAAAAAATGTAATCTATTGCAACAGATATTGTTATCTGTTTGAAATTCTCCGACAGCTCAGTTGTTTGTTGCAACGGATTTTATTACAATTGATTTAGGATGAACTAGGGATAAAAGAATGAGCTCCTCATTAACTTAATGTTAAGATTAATAATAGTACCTACATCGATCTAGGTGGATCGAGGGATGAATGAATGATCTCATAGGGTCAATTACAAATCCAATTGATTCGTTGCATTTGCATGGTGTTAGTATTACGTTCATCCCGACTCGAGTTGTCGATCGATCACTATGAGTTGAAATCTATTCTCATTAACTTAATGTTAAGATTAATAATAGTACCTAAATTGATCTAGGTGGAATTAGGGATGGATGAATAAGCACAAAGGGTCAACTACAATTTTAATTGAGTTTTTTGGTAATTGCATGATGAGACGGTACTGCATTCCTCCCGACAAGAGACATCGATCGATCACTCTGAGATAAATTGATTCTTACTACCTCGTATGTTCAACTAATACCTTAATTGAATAATTTGTGACTAGGGGCGAGTTCTCATAGGGTCAACTAAAACTTTAATTGAGTCTTTTGGCAAATCCATAATGAGACGGGACTGTGTTCCTCCCGACAAGAGTCGTCGATCGATCACTCTGAGCCGAATCTATTCTTACTACCTCATATGTCCAACTAATACCTTAGTTGATTAATCTAGGAATAGGGGTGAGGTCTCATAATGTCAACTACAATAGATGACAGCGCCTATTTGATAATTTACAACAGATGGTTAATCTATTACAACATATGACTTAATCCATTTGATAATTTACAATAGATGGGCAATCTATTGCAATAGATGACTTAATCTGTTTGATAATTTACAATAGATGTGTAATATGTTGCAACAAATTATATAATCTGTTTGATTTGATCCAATAAAAAAAACATCTGTTGCAATAGGTTGAGCATTTGTTTATATATAATTCAATTGAGTTTATATGTTAGACTAATACCTTAATTGAATGTGAGTTCTCATAGGGTCAACTACAACTTCAATTGAGTCTTTTGTCAATTGCATGATGAAACGGTACTGCGTTCCTCCCGACCAGAGTCGGCGATCAATCACTCTGAGATAAACTAATTCTTACCACCTCATATGTTAGACTAATACCTTAATTGATTAATCTAGGAATAAGGTAGTAATACCTTAATTGAATAATCTGGGACTAGGGGTGAGTTCTCATAGGGTAAACTATCGATTAATCTAGGACTAGGGGTGAGTTCTCATAGGATCAGCCACAACAGATGGCAGCACCTATTTGATAATTTACAATATATGAGTAATCTGTTGCGACATATGGAAATCCATTTGATAATTTACTACAGATGGGTAATCTGTCGCAACAGATGACTTAATTTGTTTGATAATTTACATCAGATTCGTAATCTGTTCTTACCTAATCTGATTGATAATTTACAACCGATGAGAAATCTGACACAACATGTTGAACATTTGTTTTTTACAATTTCAATTGAGTTCATATTTTAGACTCCTAAATTGATTAATCTAGGACCAGGGGTGAGTTTTCACAGGGTCACCTCCTAGAGTACTCGATCAACTACAACTTCAATTATTTTTATATGATTTTAAAAATTATGCATATATTCTCACTCAATAATACAGTACAGACAACAACTACTCAACAAATTTTCTCAACCCTCCACAACAGATCATTTTTCTTCTCATTTCCCACCACATAGGTGTTATTTTCGACATTATTCTTGCTTGTATCAGTTTTTTTCTCTGTCTTTATAGGAAACAGAGTTTGAGAAGATCTCTATATTTGTTTTTCTTTATATTTCTAAAAAATAAGAGCTTTTAAGTTAATGATGAAAAATAAAACTTTTAGTTGTATTATCTTCGAGAATGGATTTATAATTTTGAGAAATCCCTAGTTTTCATCGCAGTATTCCATTGATTGTCGTGGTATAGTTGGATGGTGTGGTTGTTGTTGTTGGTGGTGAAGGTGGTGGTGTTTGTGGTCGTCGTGGTGGCACCGGTGGTGGCATTGGTTGGTGGTGTCGGTATTCGTAGTGTTTGTTTGTTTGTTGGCATTGGTTGGTGGTGTTTGTGGTGGTGGTTGTTGGTTAGGCTTGGGCATTTGAAGTCATTCCTCCCCTCCAAAAGCAGTTAATGGATTACTCAAATGAGGTTTCTCATCCAAGGATGTTTAGGTGGTTGGCTGCAAAGAGCAACTCCAATATTAAGGAGGCCGATCTCTTTAACCCTCCGGATGATGCAATACGTCTTCTTCCAGTAAAATAATTCTACTCAAAGATAAGAAAGATAGTGAACATATGTTATATCTGATGCACCAGATGGGACATCTATTGCGATGGGGTATACCTTGCATTAGATTACCATCTGTGGCTTTAGTTCTCTAAACTCGACTCCTAAAAGATTAACCATCTCCTGTAAATTATGCAATAGATGTTTAATCTGATAACATATCATTCATTTATTGTGACGTACAGATCATCTGTTGCATAACAGATTATCTGTCTTGTGCAGTTGTTGCAACAAATAATTGATATTTTGCATCAGATTATCCATGTGTTGCCCTATTTTTCTGAACCAGACTCAAATGGATTTTAACCATATACTGCAAACTATGCAACATATGGATCTTTTTTTTAGATTTAGCCCAACTATGAAAATTATTATATTATATGATTTAAATGCATCTATCTTTTTTTATAGGTTGTGCATCCATGGATCGTGCCTACTGAGGAGGAGTCGGTGATGACTTCTTATATTACTCTTGGTCATGTTGATACTATTGCAGACCCAACGGTGGAGTTAATAAAGAAGGAATTGGCTGGAGCAATAGCCATAAGAAGAGCAGTTAAGCAAGGTCAGCCTAATGTTGAGGCTCTTCATGACCAACCTTTTACTAAGGCAGATTCGGGTATTTCTTCTGGTGGATTTGTTGGTGTTGGTGGCAGGCATGATGATGCTGCTATCAAAGAATAAATATATTTGAAAACACCCATTTTTGCCCTTACACAGGTCCCTCTTCACCCTCGTGTTCTCGCTGTGAATGCGATGAGTGCAAGGACAGACAGGATAAACTCTTTGAAAAAGTAGAGGCTATCTCTAAAGCTATCGAGGAATTCAAATCCAAGAGGTGTTTCACACCATCCAAGAAGGTGAGGGAGCCACACACTCCTACAACATTGGTTAGGAGAAAGAAAAAAGTAATTAGAGATGTACTCTCCGCTCGAAAATAAAAAAAATTATAATTTCTCCCTCTTCAAAAGCTGCTGAAGTTCAGGGTCTAGTCAAGAAGGTGGACATATACGCGGAACTTGGCGCCGAAGAGAAGAGAGATTTGCGACAGGCCAAATCCATACGGTAAGAGTTGAACCAAGGCAAAAAGGATTCTTGCAGTCATTAGCGTGAACGGCATGCATTATCGGACTATTGAAATACTACTCGAGGAGGGAAAGATCAATGTTTATGACTCCAACGTATCTCCCATCGACAATTTTAATCTTTTTCTCCTCGTGGAACCACTGATGGTGCTGTTGCCCATCTTGTTGAGGGAGAGTAAACTAATGAATCATTTGCCAAAGGAAGTATTGATAAAGAAATCATGGAATTTTGAAGGTCAAAACAGGGAAATGATCCTTACAAAAGATGATGCCACTAAAGCGAGCGGCTTGCACGCTCTTGCACACATCGAATTTTTGATGATCGGCACAGAAATGACCGAGCCAATGACTTTTTTGTACGACAACATTGTGGCAAACCTGTAAGAGGTCTGGGCTTATGGGGTACTAATTGGATGCTTGAAGCCTGTGTGTGTATATAGAAGAGCCTGTGAAATAGAAAATTTTAATTTCAAGTCACCCTTCACTTTATTACATGTACATGTAGTGGCAATAATTTTTTCTAATGAAAATTGACTTTTTTATAATGCAATAGATTAGATTGTCAATCTGTTGCAACAGTGGAAAAACCTGTTTGAATAATCTAATAATCTAAGTCTAATCTGTTGCAATAGTGGGAAGACATATTTGATAATTTCTATGAATAATCTAATAATCTAAGTCTAATCTGTTGCAATAGTGGGAAGACCTGTTTGATAATTTTCATAGATGACCTAAATTTTACAACATATGTCTAAATCTTTTTGATATTTTCCAACAGTTATGCTTCAATATCCATGTTCTCGTCGACAACACCAGTAGCAAATACACACACCACCATGAAAATTTCAGTAATTAGGCTTCAATATCCATGTGCCCAATAATACCAAACCAGTAGCAATAACGGCAATAATGTAGTACCTTCTTGCTCGATTTTGTTTCTCTTCAGAAGCCTTGACTTTGTTCAACAAACCCCAGATTACACAATTTGCTTGTGAAGGGTGTCGTTCTTCATACCAATCAAAGTAATCGCATCCACCCAATTTCTATAAAAAAGAGAACACAATTACCAAAAAAATTACAAGTCAATAATTAATCAATTAATCAAATAAAAAAAAATTACCTTTGAAATATTACAAGTAAAAAACCTACAACCCGGATTTTGTTGAGTCCAAGAAGTCTTTAACAGAGCTTCATGACCGCACTTACAATATCGAAAATCTTTATCACAAAAAATAGTGAAAGATGCTCTCGATATTGTCAAAGTCAGTTGTAAAAAATGAAAGTAATATTTTGAAGAATTTGGATAGATAAAATAAGATGACGATGAAGAAGAAGATTTGGAAATTTAGGGTTAAATTTTAGGAGAAAGATGAATATATAAGACAATAGGGGAAAAAAATGACCGTTGGGGGCCAAGTGACGGCAAGTCAGCGAAATGTGTCAGGACTGACACTAACACATTTGATGCCTATTTTATTTTACGTCTTTAAAATGAACATGTCTACTTGATGCCTATTTTATTTTAGGTATTTGAATTGAACACCGTCAATGGGTTGCGCCTTTTTTATTTCAATTCACTTTAACCTTTTTAAACGTAGTGGCAATTTTTTATGTCCAACAAAAGTTGAATTTTTATAATGCAACAGATTCTCCATCCGTTGTAACAGTTATCCTACCTGTTCTGACATATAGTTTATCTGTTGCAATAGGTTGGTCATCTGTTGCATTATCTTAATGTTTTTATCTAAAGTCCATCTGTTGTAATAGTAGAAATACATATTTGATAAATTCCAATAGACAACCTACCTGTTGCAACATATGTATAAATCTGTTCAATTATTCTAATAGATGTGTCGCTTGTTGCAACAAATAAAGTCCATCTGTTGCAACATATGTCTAAATCTATTTTTTCTAATAGATGTGCCATCTGTTGTATTATCTTGATGTTTTTATCTAAAGTCCATCTGTTGCAACAGTGGGAAGACCTGTTTGATAAATTTCAACAGATCACCTACCTGTTACAACATATGTCTAAATCTATTTGGATTTTCTAATAGATGTGTCGTCTGTTACAACAGATAGATTATCTGTTGTAATATTTGAATCTAGTATTCCTTATCAATTAATAAGTTCAAATATAAGGAAACAATAAAATTCGTAGACAAAATAAAATAAATCGAAGCCTTCATAAATTAGCTGAAATAAGTCAACTAATAAATGAAATGTAAAAAAATTGTTATAGGTACAAATCTCAACAAATACATTAACAACAATATAAGTATATTGCCAAGGATTGCTTTGATAGGCTCAAGCTATAAAGATCTACTCAGTATGGACAAGTTGTTCTTTATCCGATGCTATGGAATTCGGCTTTGCTCATCGTGGATCTTCATTATCGCTTGCGTATGGTTTCTGCGCTTTCTATTCTCCGTATTTCCATAAAAAGAGTAGCATATTGTCAATGCTGTTCAGCAGTAGCTTCTTCTACATTCACCTGGAAAGCCAGAATTGGTCAATGCTAATCACAAAGATACAACAAAACAAAAAAGGATAACTCATATATTCTAGCAAATCAAACAGGTCTTCCTCCCATTTTAAATTGTCCCAAATATATTATATTTCTGTTGCAACAATAAATCAACTGTTGGGACAAATTTCTACATGAGGAAGACCCTGTGTGATAATTTCCAATGGATGAACCATCCGTTGCAACATATGAATCATCTATTGCAGCAGATAGGTTATCTATTGGTACAAATAAAAGTTATACGAAGAGTTATTTGATTTGCTAAAACAGACGAGACATATGTTGTACCAGATAAAGTATCTGATGCAACAGGTTAGTCAACTGTTGCAACAGATGTATATATCTGTTTGATAATTTTCAGCAGATGTATCATCTGTTAAAACAGATATGTGTCTGTTTGTTTTGTCAGTTGGAAAACATATAATATATTCACCTTCTTCATCTCGTGCTGCTTTTCTTTGGACATTGTACGTTGCTCAGTGCAACACACAGATAGAGAAGTTGTAATTTTGCTTTTTTGGATGCCTTATAATGCCCTGGAAATCACTCTCCTTCTCCTCTTAGCCCTATCTCTAATGGAGCGGATGGAAATAAAATCCTCTTTGATGGAATAAGACCCCTCTTAGATGTCAATTCCTGTACAGAAGTAGTTAATGCATTAATAGCATTAATCACTACATCATGTTTCGCCCTGCAGTCTTGACATTTGCATATAGAACATTTGCTGGGAGAGGCAAAATCTGTAAAACTACTATGATTATACTCATAATGGTTTGCTTTAAATACTGTAAGAAGAGCATCATTAGTACCAACAGCAGCACCACTACCACCACCAACAACTCCATCAACAACAACAAGCTCACCCTCCAAAATTATTTTTCTTGTAATAGTTGTTGCTCCAAACAATTCCATTTTTATTCTGTTGTTGACCTTAGGGTCCAATAAAATTTGCACAGATCGTAAAGTAAGAAAAAATGGCATCTTCAACTCTCGATTGGTCGGAACTAGCGATGGATGCACATTATAACATAAATCATTACATATATTAGAATGATGATTAGATCATTCAAAAAAAACATTAATTAAAAGAAAAAATTAATTATAATTATACTTACTGCATCCTTTGGGGGGTTGAAGAGATTTAGAAATTTTGCATTTTTATGAGTTTTGGCCGACAACCATCTCAAGATTCTTGGACAGAAAACTTCTTTCTGGTAGTTCACTTATTGTCTCAAATAAGGAATGACTTCAAACGCCCAAGCTTATAAAATAACGCCAATAAATTAAAATCATTATTGAGCAAAAAAAATGAATGATATCATAATAGAAGAAAGAAATATTACCATGAAAGCCCATGGGAAGCCATATAAGTTGACTGTCTTTGGCGCTAACGGAGTCAACAACTATTTGAAAGTTATTTTGAAGCTTTCATATCCCTATGGATAGTTGTTAAACGCCTCAAGATCCTCGGAGAGCTTTATTAAATCAAGGCCTATGTTGTTGTTAACGTTTCTTGCCCAAAGAATATTATGTACAAACCAAACCAAGCACAATGACTGCTTGTGCTTCTTTGAAAGTACTTTACCTTTCAACGCTTCTATCAAGTTTTTGTTTCTGAAGCTTGAACCAACAATGGACACCAGGTCATCACAATCACATGACTTGCCTTTGCCTTTTTTAGGTGTGCGGGGTACTTTTTTGGGTTAGAATAGGTATAACTTGAGAAGGAGAATAACATTTTAGTCCAGTAACTATGGCAAACTCCTTCCAACCAAAACAAACAGCCATGCCACAGTAATTTATCCACACCTCATCCATCTTATCTTTGTTTTCATACATAAACCTACGCTTGAGAAGTTCATATACCATTTTTATTTGGAAACGAGCATTGTTGTCCTCCGGCAAATCAAGATATTTCCCAAAGTAGCTATCCCTGAAATAAGTATCCAATTTTTGTTCTCAAAGTATTTTCTGAAGGCGTCGAAAGATTTCTCATGGCTGACTTAACCACAAAATCACCCGTTAAATCTGCAGCACCATCGCACTGCATTCTCATAGGATAACGATCAATGCTGAAGGCTTTGACCAGATCTTTGGTGGAAGGGCTATTAGGACCTGCATCATCTCTTTTGAAACATTCCTCCTCCCTATGTTCATCATATTCTGCTCCCGATTGAGATAAAACTTGTAAAGCAAGCTCATAGAGTGGTAGATGTAGCCTAGCTGCTTCACTTGTTTCTTTACTTGGACTTGATTCAATTTCTGTTCTTTTGGGAACCATATTATCTAAAATTAATAGGAACTTAAAATAATATATTATTGTTGATTAATGCATAGTTAAAAAAGGATAACAGTAAATCAAACAAGCAAAATAGTAAAATAACAGTTGCAACAGATCACCGATCTGTTCCACCAGGTAGTATATATGTTGCAGCATATAACCAAACTTTTGCAGTGGATGAGTAATCTGTTGCAATAATACAAAACATACCACTCATCTTTTAAGATAGATGAATGGTCACACAACTGTTGTGACATCATCTTTTGTAACATATGAGTGATCTGTTGGAATAATTAAATAATTCATAGCAACGGTTGAGTAATCTGTTGCGACAATACAAAATATATCACTCATCTGTTGAGAAAGATGAATGGCCTGTGCGACAGGTCACACATCTATTGTAACACATGAGTGATCTGTTGGAACAGTTATCAACGATTAATATTATTTAGATTTCTTCCAACATAGGCTCATCTATCTTAGCAGATGAATGATCAATTGGAAAAATCAAGTCTTGGACTTTTCCTGTAGGAAGAGTTGGTAGGATTTTATCCAATAGAAGGTTCATCTGTTGCATCAGATCATTAATCTGATGGTTCTTCGATTGCAGCAGATGGTTAATTAGTTGTATAAGGTTTTTTATTCGAAGCTTAATCTGTTGCAATATATGGTAAAGCTGTTGCATCAGATTATTAATCTGTTGGATCAGAATTGTAATCTGATGGTTCCTCTGGTGCATCAGATGGTTGATCTGTTGCATCATATATTGAATCTATTGCATTAGATGGTTAATATATTGCACCAGATGGGTAATCTGTTGGAGGAAACAGTAGCACAATTTTTGTTAAACAAAAAACAACAATTTTACCATTTTTACCAAGAACAAGAACAGAACAGAACAAATCAAACCAAATTGTCCTTTTATTTTTATAAACACAAACAATAAAAATCAAACTTCAAATAAATACAACAAACAACAAAATATCATAATTCACTTTGAAAAGAGAAGAGAAGAGAAGAAATACCAGAAATTAGGGTTTTATTCAGACCGCATTTCAAATTAGTGCAACAAATATTGAAATTGTTAACCAATACTATAAGAGAAGTTGGCTAAAGTTCCTCGTTTTCTTCAAAACTAAAAAGGCCATAAATTTTTACTTGTGAAAGAAGAAAAGGACTGATGAAGAATTCGAAGCTGTTGTGACCGGAGAGCAAGACTGTCACATCGATTAAAGTTGAAAAAGAACTGGAATTCCAACTATTTATAGTTAGATATTGAAGTCGCCGAGGATTGAAATAAGAAATTTGCAGAACAGTTGGTTGGGAGAGAGTTGAGAGAAGCTGTCGAGAGAGGGATGAGAGACAGGTTGATTGAATTGAAGAGGGGAACTCGAAGCCCAACTATTTATCATCGGAGGGAGAAATTTTACAGAACTATTGGTTGGTAGAGAGTTGAGAGAAGTTGTCAAGAAAGAGAAAAAAGTGGTCGATTTGGATTGAAGAGGGTGTGGTTGGGTTGATTTGTATTTTTGAAAAGATTTTAAAGTTTTAAAAATATTAATCAAGTCCACAATTAACTTGATCAAGTTTTCTAATAATGTTTGACCCTATCTGTTGGTCAATGTCACCATCCTTCATTCAAGACTTAAAAGACACCTATCCTTCAATTTTCTCAAGTTAGATTGTTAGAATAATTTCTAACTTATAATTTTGGACTTACAAGTCAAAAGCTCTAAGTTCATCCAAACACCCATTAACATGGGTATCTTTTGAAGCATCACATCAATTTCTTTTTGAAATTCTATATATAACTAGTAACTTTATGAAATATATTATCAAATATATAATTTAATTTATTTTTAATACATTAACGATTATCAAAGAACCTTAAATGTGAAATCCAATTGTAGATTATTTTAATTGTTTACAGTAATATCAAACACATATATAGTATCACATCAATATACACAATAATAATTTTGTCACTCTATAGTATATTGTGAAACTTTCAGTGTTCAAATACTGTAAAATTATGGACAATTAAACCCTTTCAGTTATTATCATTTCTTGATAAAAAATTTAACGGAATATTTTTGGTAGTATTGTGACAAAATTAATTGAAAGAAATCAACCTCATAATTTGATTGGAACTAATATTTTTCAAGTTGTAGCAAAAACCTCCATAATCATTTTTATTAGGCAGGACAATTACTATAATTTAATGACTATACTTTTCATCTTCTTAATTTGCTCATTTATACCGTTCATTTCAACAATCATTGTAATTTCTAATTACACAAAACAATTATTACATAGTAATGCCAATGTCATATTTGTTATTCCTCTTAAATTTGTTATTTGTGTGCGTTCAGTGTGCAGTTTTATTTAAATGCCTAAAAATTTAAATTGTGATCCCTTATTTGTTTTTTGTTTTTTAATATGCATGGTAGATTTATATATGTGGTTATCTAAACAGTTTGTTAGATTTATTTTCAATGATTTTGTTTAAATTTGAATTCAATTATGTATTTTGTAGAGGAAGTAATCTATTTTTCTTTTAAGCCAGCCTAGAAAAATTATTTTGTAACTGTTAAATACTATTGGGTGAAGTTATGGAAAAACAATGTTAAACATTGTATTTTAGTGGGGAATATCAATAGATGAATTTTTTTTCATATAAGTAAATATCAATCATAAAAACAATTTAATGGGAATAAGATTATAATTAAATGAGATATTATGCATGATTCTTGTGGTCTTTTGATTAGTGGCTTACAGCTGGGTAAAGGGGCACTTTCCATAGATAGTCACTCATGTTTTGACAATTGCCTACAAATATCATTTTTGTTTATTTTAGGACAAGAATATCACTCAGCTATCACTATTTTTCTCAAAAAAATACTTAACACTTTAAAAACCTTAATTTCTCCTACTTAGCATGTCATGTTGTTAAAATCTTATTTTCTTAATAATAAACCTGTTTAATTCTTCAAATTAATTTATTCAAATGTATGCATTATAAACTACAAGAAAAATCTAAATTACGTAAAAAAATTATTGAAATTTGCAAAAGAATTTACCGGTAACCTAATTCTCTACAAAATTTTCAACCAAACTAATTCGACGAAAAACCTACAAATTTTTCTGTCAAACAAAATTTGAAGGAGAAAATCTGAGTCTTTTTTTGTTAAACAAAATTCGATCAAAAAATCTTAAAGGTAATTATCACCTGAAAATTTTAATTCGCATGTAGATCGCCTGCAAAATTTTAAGCAAGATCTTTTTGATAAAAAATGATAAAAAATGGATTCGTCTTGTGAATTTTCCCCAAGTAAATTCGTAAACGAATCAAATAAATCCGCAAAGTTAACATAGGCAAAAATTTTAGAATTTTTTTTTTTAATTTAGTTTTTCCATATTAACTTTTATTTCTATTATACTATATTTTGTCTTATTATATAATTAAACACCAATTTATATTCTTTCCTTATCCTAAACCCACAAAAAACAAGTGATAATTGGTTGGGTACTATTTTAAAGATTTATTGTAATATTAGATCATTTTGTTAATATTTTCTTAAAAATTTAATTTGTTTCATGACTAAATAATTTTTCTTTCCTTCAAAAATACTACATTTAGTTCGTAGATGAAAATTCAAAAACCGTCATTTTTATTTCTTTTACATTTTAAGAATCTTTAGTATATAAAATAAATAACCAAAAAATATTAAATTAGTACCAATTCATATAAATACTTTGAGTTTTAACAATATTATTAAGTGGTGAAATAAATAAATTAAAAAATTTTAAAAGTACCAAATAAAATAATTCAAACCTTTACACATCAACTACTTCATTGATGAGTAATGTGCATAGCATTATCAGACGAATTATTTTCCTTTAAGTTGTATGATTATCTGATATTTTTATCATGTGGTGTAATAATTTTTCTCCTATCGAATAAAGAATAAATATAATTTATATATTTTTTTAAAGAAAGGCAAAATAAATATAAAATTTAAAGTACATAATTAAATTGTTACTCAATGATAAATATATCATGTGTGTTTATTTTTTAAAAAAATAGGATAGAATTTTAGTTAAATAGATCTATTTATTATATATATTAAAAATAAAAAATGTAATGACATGGCATGTCAACTAGGAGAGAAGAAATATTTTTGAAGTATCAAGTATATCTTGAGAAAAATAGAGATAGTTGAGTGATATTTTTATTCTAAAAGAAACAAAAATGATATTTATATGTAATTTTTAAAACATGGGTGACTATCCATGAAAATTACTCTTGGGGGAAAGTTTCAGTTGTGCATAATCATTTTTACTAATTGTTGTAGTATTTTATATAAGCACATCAAAATAATTAAGAGAATCACATGGGTGCTTCTATCTATCTATCTATCTATCTATCTATCTATCTATCTATCTATCTATCTATCTATCTATCTATCTATATATATATATATATATATATATATATATATATATATATATATATATATATATATAATATTGAAGGCATATTTATAACATTACCAAATATGCGTCAGACCATATTACTTATTAATTAAATTAATCAAATAATGAATAAGAGTAGAATGTAATTCTCTTTCAAAACAAACGTGCAACGATAATTGGATAGATGTATCATATTGATTATACCTTTTAAATATTCAAGCAATTATTAGAATACTTACGATTGCATGCACCATACATCGTGAAGATTATTACCTTGATCTTAATTTTTTGAGAGTTGTCTTTCTAATCAATATTACCTACAAAGATGTCCAACAGAAAGAAGATAGAAGGAAGATTATAGAGCCAAAAATTAGGATACTCAATAGAAAATAAGTTAAGCAAGAAAAAGCAAGAAACTTAGAGATATTATCAAAGAAAACGTTGATTAAAAAACTTCACATGTTTCAAATCATTTTGAAGCTTACACATAGTTATCTGGAAGAACCATATACCTAGATTATTCAGTCACTGCAACAATAGATGCATGCCATGTCACAATTTATATATATATATATATATATATATATATATATATATATATATATATATATATATATAAGAGAAGGAGAGAGAGAGGGAGGTCAATGTTCCAAACTAAAACAATCGTATCACATTTTGCATTTAATATGTACTAAAATTTTATTATATACTAGGAAAAATATCCAGGAAACGTATTTTCCTTTACAATTATGAAAGCAAAAAATATTTTTATATATATAAATAAAGGTAAATACATTTAGTTTAAAGCAATTATTTCTATGAGAAATAGAAAAGTTTATGATGTTGTAAATGCATAAATAAAGAAAAGCTAAATGCTAGTAATAATTGTAAAAACAATAGACTTACTGGAATGTTTTTTAAAAAAAGTATGAAGAGACAAAGGAAAATAAAGGGGAATAAAAATACAACATGTGGTGTTAGCTTGCTATTCATTTGCACCAAAATGATATATAATAGTTGATGTTTGTTTTTCATATTTTATGCCATGAAATTGTGAAGTCATTTACATTTGAAGTCAATATGAGATTTATTATAAATTTAATTCAATTAAATGAATGCTATATTTATTCACATTCAGTGGGTTATCATAATCTTTCATGCCCTACATTAACTTTGTAAAGAATTAATTTTGGCAACAAATGTGAATATGTTGGTTGATGACTTTTAGCTTTCTAATTGAATACATATGGGTTATTTTTAATTTTCAACTATATTTAATATTCTGTAAACTCTTAAGATGAAATTTATGCCTTTTAAAATTAGGAAAATGACCAAAAATAACCAAAAAGAAAAAAATAATAATAGTAAAAGTCATCAAGAGGCCCCCCCCCCCCCCCCTCACCTTCTCTCTATCTAAATATCTCTATATATATATATATATATATATATATATATAATTTTTGTTATTATTAAATATATATTTAATTTTAAGTGAAATTACTTGTTTATCATCCCGTTTTTTGTAATATATACATATAGATAATATACTTTTGTACATGGTTGTATTATTTAGGAGTACTGATTTTGCATGTTATAATTTTTCATTTTATTTTGGTTTTACAGACTTTTTATACGAGATCTTCATTTTTATACATAAGATATCCCCATTCTAACGCTTACGAGATTTTTTTTTTAAAAATGCATTTCCTCATATTTTATTTAATATATTTTGTAAGTTAGAATATAATTCTCTTCATTAATTTAAGAAGAAGATAATAATAAGGAAAACTTTATTTTTTAAAAGGCAACAAAATAAGATAAGTAATATGATGTAATACTCTTAATTAATAGAACATAAATATTGGGCACAATTGAACGTGTATGGGGTAAATGATTCACAAATCTTAGCAAATATTCACCTCTAATTACTTCATCTTTTGTCAATATTTTTTTAATTGTTTTGTCCTAATTTTTACTTAAAATCAGTAAATTTAAATCCACATTTTACTCCAAAATTTTTACCAACATCTTCTTCCTCTTTCTTTTTATATTCTTTTACCATCTCAATACTTTCATAAATACATTCTTTAAATTTATTAGATGCTTATTATATAAACGACTCCTTTAAAAAAAAAGGAAGAAAAGGAGTAGGGGAGTATAACTCTCATAAACTTTTTTATATATACTTTATTATATACATAATATACTTTCGTACATGATAGTATTATTGAGGAGAACTGATTTTGCATGTTATAATTTTTTTATTTTTTTTTATTTTTACAAACTTTTTATACGTGATCTTTATTTTTATACATAAGATATCCTCATTCTAACGCATAAGAGTTTTTTAAAAAAATACATTTTCTCATATTTTATTTAATATACATTTAATATATTTTGTAAGTTAGAATATAATTCTCTTCATTAATTTAAGAAGAAGAGAATATAAGGGAAACTTTTTTTTTTAATAAAAGACAACAAAATAAGAAAAGTAATATGATGTAATACTCTTAATTAATAGAACATAAATATTGGATACAATTGAACGTGTATTAGGTAAATGATTCACAAATCTTTGCAAATATTCTCCTCTAATTTTTACTTCATCTTTTGTCAATATTTTTTTAATTGCGTTGTTCTAATTTTTGCCTAAAATCAGTAAATTAAAATCCACATTTTACTTCAAATTTTATGCCAACATCTTCTTCCTCTTTCTTTTTATATTCTTTTACCATCTCAATACTTCCATATATACATTCTTTAAATTTATTATATGTTTATTATATAAAGGATTCCTTTAAAAAGGGGAAGAAAAGGATTAGGAGAGTATAACTCTCATAAACTTTTTTATATATACTTTATTGTATACATACAATTCAGAGGGAAAAAATGTTAAATACACTCTCTTTCGCGTTCCTACTGAACTCATTTCTAATTTCTTCGACATAGCTTCAATAATCAAAATGTCTTCTTCATCCTCATATTTTCTCATTAGACCTCTTATCATCAATATCATAAGAGCACAACCAAAGATGTCCGAGATACATCACCCAATATAATATTATTAAATTCAGTAGAAGCAAGAACAGAACTTCCAAAGTAGCAACAGCAAATAGAGAGCTGCTGCTTCATTCACCATTTGTGTAAAAAGGATGATGATGTGAGTTTGATTGATTCGGCGGCCATTGTCTTCGTTGCCCAAAGTTATTCGTCATTGATTCTTCTTTGTTCCAAGATTCAATTTTTCTGAGAAAATTTTTGAACTCTATACTTCCAAGATTCAATTTTTCTGATAATGAAAAGAAAAATTCTTACATCATTACAATGGGATTCCAGTGGATTGATCATATATCTCATAGATTCGACCAGTGATAGGTACTACCAAAGAAAGTAACCGTGTTGGGGTCCTACTGAGATCACTAACATCCACATGACCACATGCAAACAACTGCTTTTATGGGTACTGCCTTTGTAAAATCTACTACCTTCTGGAATCATCCAAGAACATCTTCTTTAAGCAAAACACAATTTTCAATTCAACTCAAAGCAAATTCTTTGCGTAAGTAATCACTACATAAACAAGCAAGCTGTTAATTGATAAAAGATTGGCTTACTCGACATAGTCTTTTGGAAAAATTCATACAGATGTGTCGAAATTTTTAGGTCAAGAACATCAAGTATTCATCATAGCCAATGAAAATCTATCGGGGAGAAGTTGACTGTCCTCACTGCATGTTAATCTCACAAGAACAGACGAAGGTCGTCACAGGCAGATGAAACAGTACCTCGGATCTTCAATGGTGTCAACTGACTGAGTGGGGTTGTTTGCTGCAGAAATTGTTTTATTTTATAGAGTACCTATTTATTTAAGTGGAGTTATTTAAAAAAATAATGACAACCTTTTGAATTCTGAAAACTGATAAAGTTGTGGAAAATAAAGAATAGTAAATGGGAAGGTGTAATTAAGAACTATTAACTATTAATTATTTTAAGATAATAAATAAATAGAGAAAAAATAAAAAAATTGGGAAAAAAGAAAAATAGGAATGAAGGCTTTTGAGGCATGCCACATCAATATGGCTCTAATCCTCTTTTATATATATATTAGTACACGTACCCGCGCGATGCGCGGATAATATTAAAATATTATTTGTAATTACTTTATGTTGAAATGTCTCATTCGATCATGTTAAATCATATTACTCACATTACTTTAAAATAAAAGTTCAACTATCATATTATTTTTTAATGAAATTTGAAAAAAAAAATTATAACCTCAACCTCCACCCCCCACTCCCCACCCTTCTCCAATCACAATTTTTAAAAATAAAAAATAAGATAAAAATTCTAACCCCCCCCCCCAACCAAACCCCAACTAAATTATACAAAAATTACTTTATTGTACCTTCACATCCCCTCCCCCACCTCTAACTAAATCTATATGAGTAAAAATAATTTTGTAATTTTAAAAAAAAAATTATGTTTCGTATTTTCCTTTATTATGTTATTTATCATTTAAAGATTTTAGATTGTCAATAATAATTTTAAATTTTTATAATATTGTCCCCTCAACTCTTTCGTTTAAAATTTATAAATAATATATTATATCTAATTACTTGCTTTTATACCATTTTAAATCATGTTACCTTAAGAAAAATTCAACTATCATTATATTTTTCAATGAAATATGGAAAAAAATTGTTCATAAATTTCAACAGAAAAGAAATTATACCCATTCTTTGCAAGTTAGCAATAACAACGCAATCATCACTAAAAAATAAAAAAAAATCTCATAAACTAAATAATAGAAAAAATTAATTTGAAGTCAATTATTATCGGTTCACTTTTTATATTTGAAGAGTATTATCATTTGTAATGAGAGATGATGAACTGTGAGAAATGAATAGAGATAACATCAATGACTTCAATTTATATTTCACAAATTCCAACACACACACATATATTACGTTTATTGTAGGAAAAAAATATTTTAACAAATGGATAAAGGTCATTAATTGTTAAACATTATTTCCTCCTTTTCAAAACAATTAGTAGATTTAAGATTGCACAATTCTTAAAGAATAATTAATTAAAAATGTGATTTGACTGATATATTCCTTATTAGTTTTTAATCTTCATTAATTTTAGAATAGTTTATGAAAAGGTAGAGTTGAAAAAAATAAATAATTATATTTTTAAACTGACTACTATTTTGAGACAATTATTTTAGTAAATATGTTAACTATCATGTTTTGAAAACCGCAACGTTCTGACTTGCTTTCGTACATAAATATGTCAGTTGTTTTGAGAAGGAGAAAGTATTATCAATTTTGAATGATATGTAGCGAATATAATATTAATATTTAACTTTTAATTAGCAGGTCACTTGACTTAATATAATTACCTACTACTTTTCTTTGATATTTCATAAATTCTTATTCCTTATATATGTTCTTTTTATTATTTATTTTCACAATTTTTAAAATATCTAAATTTGTTGATAATATTTTTTAATACCATTTATTTACTTTATTTTATTTTAAAATTAAACTTTAATATCCTCACCATATATCTACCCACTCCATTTTTGTACATAGGCTATAAGTCTGTTATTTTTAATTAATAACATATTAACTTATCATCTTGCTTAATTTTAAAATATAATTTTCTATTTAAAATAAAATATTAATTTAATATTATTTAAACAATTCATTAAATTTCACAGTTATCGCATCAATATATGAAGTCTCAATAGTTAATTATTTTTTTGTCAAAATTCATATTCAATATGTATTTATTTAGTAGTGTGAAACAGTAAATTAATATGATGTTATATTACTTATATAATTAATCTATTCAAACACATTCAAACAATTTTAGATAGAATTCAAACATATATACAAAAAAATTTAATCTGTCAATAAAAATAGTTTTATCTTAATATATGAATTATTTATATGTCAACTACTAAACAATTCGATCCTAATTTTGAATATATATATCAAATATTTCTATGATGGTAAGGAAAAACAAAACAAATCAAATCAATTAAATAGATTATTTTTCAGTTTGCATACTTTTCCTATCATAATTTTAGTAATGCTCATTTCAAATCAAATATTTATATTTATTAAACATATAATCTTTTTTATAAAGCAAATACATAAAATAATAATTAAAAAATAATTTTTACATTCTTAGATTTTACCAAGAAGTATCACGATTATTCTTGCTGCTAGTGTTACTGTAAAAAATATTAAGGGATTTTTTTTAAAACTTAAATTTATGAGTAAAATAAAAAATTTCTTGAGAAAAATAAGCACCAGGAACAAATATACCATATCAAAGTCATAAGAAAATCTCACCAACAACAACTAAAATAAGAGAAAGAGTGATGAGGATAATTAATACAACTTATCTCTTTATATTTGTTTTTATCAAAAATGAAATGGACAAAATCATAACAGAAAATATTACTTACTTGAATTAAAGTTAGAAAAATAGATTAACATGTAATACCACCATTATTCATCTGCATATGAAAAAGTAAAATTTTTAAAACAAAAAATAAATCTAAAAATATAGAATATGAAGAATTCAGTAAATAAACTCATGAATAAATCTAATGATCAATAATTAAAAAACAAACAAAAAAAAGCTTGACATTATACATAATTGTAGAAGTATATATAGGAGAAGTTAAGTTAGAACTTCATTCCAATTCGAATTTCATTTAAATTTAAATTCAAAAAACTAAAAAACTAACTAATTAGGATATTGATTGGGATAAATATAAATTTTAAAAAATAGAGGAGCAAAATATTATAATTGCTATATAAAAGGAGAATTCATAATCAACAACTGATTTTTAATTTAAATTTAATAATAATCTGTATGAATGGGAAAATTGGAGAAATTTTTATTTATATTTAAAATTAAATTAAATTAAATTAAATTAAATCATTAAATTATAATAATATTTATAAGATTTTTCTCCTCTATTTTTAAAAATTTATATTAATCCCAATCAATATCCTACTACTACTACAACTATTACTATTTAATTAATTAGTTAATTATTATTATTATTATTATTATTATTATTATTATTATTATTATTATTACACATATTATGCACTATGCACTACTACTTTTACTGTTAGTATTTATTATTAGTATTATTAACATATTTTTACCTTTTATTTAATACTTAAATAAATTATATTTAAATACTTTTATAACATTGATTTGAATTTTTAAAGAGGTAACTACATGAAAGAGTAAAAACCCAATTAGAACTCTTTAACCATGGGTTTCTATTTTTAAGGTAATGAATTTTTTTTTCAAATAAGGGATAATATATTTTAAAATTTAAATATTTTTAATCTTTTAACTCATTATTAATATAGAAGATATAGATATACAAGATATGGAATATATATGGAATAAATACATCTAATATTATTTTTTAAAAAAAAATATTTTATGTTTAACAAGATATTGTATCTCCAATTGAAATTAAAAAAAAAAGAATTATAGAATAGAGAACATCTTATATGATTGGTTAAACAACAATAAGAGTCCAATCAGAATTCTCTAGTGTGAAAACTAACTATTTCCAATATTTAGTTTTATTTTATAATTATTTTTAATTTAAAATTAACAATCTCTTAGTTATATTCTAGTAGTTTACCTTTTTTTTCACGTTTTTTTTTGAAAATTTTTTCTTTTCTTTTCTTTTCTATTTTTCTTTTATTTTTTTTTTTTTTTATTTTTTTTTTTTTATAAAAATTAATTGACAACTTAAATATATAAAGGTATTTCAAGTAGATATATACATTGAATTTAATTATTAAATTCTAATTTATATTTTAAACTTTATAATAATTGCAAGTAAGCATAAGCTTTAGATATACACCACAAATATATATTATTATTATTATTTATACATATAAGTTTATGAAATATAAGAGTTTATTTAGAACTCTTTCACTATATGTTTCTATTTTAAACTAATTAATAATTTTTTTTTTAAAGAATAATGTTATTTCAAATTAAATTAATTATAAAAATCTTATTAAACTTGTCCTAAAAACTGATACATGGCTTCTTAGCATCTTGCTACTTGGATTCTCCTGATGCTTCGTCCTCTGTTTTATAATATATATAGAAGATAAATAGATTGGAATGTAAATTTATATTTTTGTACAAACATATTAAATGAATAAAATTAATTAAAAATTATAAAGATTGGATGTGGAAGAGTTCATGAATACATATTAAGATCTCCAATAAAGAAGACAATTATAGTGAGAGGTGAAAAGTTGATGAATTAAATAAAGGGTAAAATTCAGAAATGACATACTTGAGGCCCTTATTATTAATTTTATAGCAACAGTTTCATAATTACATTTTGTAGCAACTTGTATTATGTATTTTTAAAAACTGTTGCTATAAAAATACATATACAACTAATTTTACCTCCCTTAAATAACTGAAATTGGTTGAGATAAATATGATATAATTACCAATTAATTAATTTTGTAGATTCCTTTTCCAATAAAATAACTTCAATCACGTGATTTCTGTTTTAGCTTAACAACATTGATCAAATTTCAAATTTTAGTTTTCTCCATTAATGAGTTCATCTGAGAAAAAAAACAAAATCAAAATCTACTTTTCATTTTTATGAGCAATTTCGTCTAATTCAACCGTGTTTTTATGTTTAATCATTGTTGTTGTTCATATGAAACTCTACAGTATCTTTTTCAAATTCAACATCAGTTTCAAAACGAAGCATTAATTTCTTTGAATCAAATTCAATTATAGATTCTTCAGTTCAAATTGTTCGAATTCAACTATTAGTTGAAAATTCATCCGTTACTGTTGTTTAAAGTACGTAATCATTAAGTTTTTCCAATTGAATTTTTTTTTCAGCCATTACTGATGCTCCTATTTAGTTTCGATTTATAATCAAAGCAGGAGAAAATTCAACATATATAATAAAAACCTTCAGAATTGAACTTTTTCGTTGCAAAATTTTAGTTTAGAAGTTGTTTCAGTTATTTAGATTTCATTGTTCGACTATTTATTTTAGTATCGGTTGTTGTTATTTTGATCGATTTAACAATTGATCAAATTGTGAAGCTCCCCAATTATGAAAATAATTTAAACAAATTTCGAGTTGAATTTGATTAAATTATTTTCTGAAAATCCTTGATCAATGGATGATTGAATTGAGCTGCTGAATGTGATGAAATTCTATTCACACATATCAAAATACACATTCGGTATGCTCCATATGTATTTTTTGATATGTTTAATGTTAACACTGCATATGTATTTTTGAACTGTATAATGTTAACACTGCATATGTATTTTTGATTTGTTTGTCAGAATTTGAGAGTATAACTGTTTTTGCTGAAAATATATTTTATACAAGTTTTTCTTCGGTTCGATTCATTAGTTTCTGTATTTGGTTTAAAACTTTTTTTGTGTTTGTATTTTACGTTAAATAAATTTTGTTTAAATTTATTTTTTGAATAGAGATGTTGGCTGTGTAAGTTTGTTTGCAGTTAAAGCCGAAAAGTGTTTGTTTTAACAAGTTACAATTTGACAAAATGTTTATATTTGTTTATTTTTTTGTTAAATCAAGTAGAAATGGGAAGCATACCAATGCTTGTGAAGCACTCTGGTCGGTGGACGTATGGAAAAAACTATGAAGAATATGTCACTGATGCTACACTGTTGAGCACATCAGCAATATTCATTGAGCTACACAATGAATTGGCATCTCACTTAAGTGTGGATTTAATGAGGAAACGTATTCTAGTGGAATATCAAATTACTGCTAATGCAGGGCAGATAGAAATACATAATGATATGGGTTTAAAGGTGTTTATATTTCAGAAAAAGCAGATACAAGACATGAATTGTCTTTCTTTATATGTAAGCATTTTGGAGAAAGTTGTAGGGAGCAACGTGACAAGTTCATCTATATGTGTTATTGAAAGAATAACCAACAGTGACAACATTCAAACACTGATAAATATAACAAATAAAGGAGCTTTGATGGTTTGTGAAGATACACAAGCATTAGATGTATTTGAAATGGATAATGTTGAGTTGATTATCTCAAATCCACATCACAAACATGTTGAAGAAGACTAGGTTTACTTGAGAAAAATTTTTTTGAAGTCAGTCATGAAGGACTATTAAATTAGGGAGAAGTTTCAAACGCGAAGTAAAAGGTTAAGTAAGAAAACGTACGTACATTCTATATCACTCTATTCTTGTTTAATATTAGTTTGGATATATATTTTGAAGATACTAAATTATGTTGGATGCAGTTATACATTGTTTTTCAAATCAAGAAACTGCGAGTTTTCAATGCGTGTATCAGGAATGGGAGAAACTGGAATGTTTAGAATAAGAGCATTCAGACCTCAACATACATGCCCAGTGAAGGACAAAATCTATCCAAAGGTGCATGCTACTAGTATGTTGATAGGTGGTATAGTTAAACAAAAATTCAATAACCACAAAAGAAAATACAGTGCAACAGAAATTAAAAATGACATGAAGGAAGATTTTGGTATGGATCTGACATACACTTTATGTTGGAGAGCGAAAGAAAGAGTGTTAGAAGAGTTGAGGGGTAAGCCATCAGCATCTTATGGAAAACTGTCATCATACTTATATGTACTGAATACTACCTATCTAGAGTCATATATAAGAATGAAGAAGACAGATGAGAATGAGTTCTAGTATGTATTTATCGCTCTAAATGCATTCATTAAGGGATTCCATCATTGTAGACCAGTCGTAGTTGTTGATGCTAGTCATCTGAGAGGAATGTATACTGGGGCATTTGTAACAACATGTACAATGGATGGAGCAGGTTAGTATGATTTTATAATAATTATAGTGTAAAACTTGTTGTATTTTTTTGTATTTCTGCGTATCACCTGAAAATACATATCTCCACTATATATATATATATATATATATATATATATATATATATATATATATATATATATATATATATATATGTATGTATAAAATTACCTATATTTTTAAAGTTTCATGAGTGAAAACATGTAAAATTGATTATGTTTTATAGTTATGCGTGTCTAAATTTTATTATATATAATTGATACCATTTATTTGATAAAATATACAGTTTTAATTACCTGTATATTTAATAAATACATATATAGTTCCTATATGTATTTTTATTTTACTGCGCATAATTGTTTTGTATATACAGGTCATATATTCCCTCTGGCATATTGTGTGATTGATTCTGAAAATGATGCATCATGGACGTGGTTCTTTAAGAATCTAAAGGAAGCGTACGGGAAAAGACAAAACATGTGTGTTGTTTCTGATAGGAATCCAAGCATCATAAAGGCTATTAGCGATGTGTACAACGATATTCCACATTATGCATGTATGTGGCATCTATGGGAAAATGTTAAAAAACTTTACAGAAAGTCACACGATGCATTGTCGGAGATCTTTTATACAATGGCCAAATCACATTCAAAGTCAGAATTCCACATGTTAATGGAAAAAGTTGAGGCATTTGATATTAGGGTGAAGAATTATTTGAAATTGGCTGGTTGTGAAAAGTGAGCTAGGTCCTATGCAACAGTTCACCGAGGCTGGACTTTGACTTCAAACATTGCGGAGTCAATAAATAGAGTACTTGTATCAGCTAGAGAACTGCCAATTTATGACTTTCTTGAGGAGGTTTGATTATTGTTTGTAAAATGGAACTGCGAAAATAGGCAACAGGCTTCATATACCTTCACACCACTCATTGGAAAGTTTAATGACATACTCAAAGAGAACGAGGATTTGTGTACTCGTATGATGGTATGCCCTTTTACATTTTTGGAATTTATACTTCTGAAAAACATAATTAATAGAATAACTTCCATTAAGTTCTAATTGAATGAAAACATATAAAAATAAACTAAAAAGTTCAGTAAAAAAATATTATGTATTCTGCATATGTATTTTTTAATTGACAATAACTAACATTGCATATGTATTTGGATGCTCTGTAAAAATGTACTCTGCATATGTATTTTTACTCTGCATATGTATTTTTTTTCCTGCAAAAATACTGGTGTGCTTACAACATATCGTATAATATGAATTTCATCTTTTTGTAGCATTTCATTAAACTTTTTATTTTTATATCAGGTTGTACCAGCCACAAAATATGTGTATACGGTACACGACAAATAAAAATACTTCATTGTTTGCCTCAAGGAAAAAAAATGCTCATGTAATGCATTTCAACTAGATCAGATACCATGAGCACATGCTTGTGCGGTGTTGGAGAAAATTGTTTTTGAGAAGGGGCCATACTGTTGTGATTTGTTTAAACCAAAAACTGTTTTGAAGACATATGATGTTCCCATCTATCCGTTGTCCCACAAAGATGACAGGATAATTCTAGAGAGCGTACTTGGTGAAAAGTACTGCCTCCAAAATACAAAAGACCTCCAAGAAGACCTGCAAAGAAGGATCGTGGAAAATCAGGTCGCGATATGTTTGGAAAGAAGAAATCAACTCATGTGGTGCTTGTGGGGCTAAAGGTCATAATAGGAGTTCTTGTAGGAAATATCGAAAATGATACATTTCTCTTTCCGTATTATTTCTTAAAACTTTATTTTCATTTTTTATAAACTTCAACTATTTTTTTTAGTTAATACATTTAACACAGTAAAATCTGAATTCTACCTATGTATATGTTGCAAGATCTGAACATTGCATATGTATTTTGAATCTGCAGTTCATATGTATTTTTAACATTGAATATATTTTTTAGGTTAAAGTTGGTAACTTTAATTAACCAAACACTTATTTAGTTCGTAATTGTTTATTGATTTAGCCACATATGACATATTCTGCAAATCTATGTTTGAATTCCAAAATCTTAGTGTTACATATGTAAATGCTAAAAGTACATTTAAATGTATAATACATATGTATTTATAATTAAAAAAATAGTGACACTGCATATGTATTTTTGTAAAATAAAATCTCACCATAAATTACAGAACTGTATTAAAAGTTCAAATTTATCTTTAATTTGAGTTTTCATTTATAATCATAATAAATGGACACATATCAAAATACATATTATTTATGAACAATATGTATTTTATAAAAGCTTAATATTAACACTGCATATGTATTTTTAGGCTAAATTTTATTTATAATGCTTACATATTTTTTTAGCAAAATATGAAAACTGCATATGTATTTTCTAACATTTCATATGTATTTTTAACATAACATTGGCATTTTTAAACTAAAAATTTCAAATATATTTTTGGAATGCTTAGACATAACATTGCATATGTATTTTTTAGGCATAAAATTTCCTGCATATGTATTTTTAGCATAATATGAACAATACATATGTATTTTTTAACTAAATCACACAGTAAAAGGAAGAACACCATAAAAGACTCACATTAAACTTCGAAACTGAATTAATTTCATTTAGTTAAAATAAGTACTTTTATAACCTACAATTAGAACTACTTCAAAACATCAAAATTAGTTTGTATAATCAGTACCTACATCCATAAACCAGTGTCTAAACTATATAAAGTAATCAATCCATCATCCATCATACATCAAAAACTGCAGTTACACTAGTTATTCTACTTTGCCTTGCAGGCCTCAAAGGTGCTTCGACATCACTATGATCATTTGCGTCTTGCTTTCTGGTCCCATATTCCCACAAAAGTGCAGCATATCTTGTACGGAGTGCATTGGGGTCGAACTCATTCGCAAGAACTTTGTGACCATAAGAAAGACATTCCACATATATAACCATATAGACACCGCAATCCCTACGAAAATAATAAAAAGGAACACATAGGTGCTTTAATATATATTTTACAAATATACAATTTTATTATATGTAAATTAAATAACTTACAAGATTTCGCTCGGTTGTTGAGGAAAACTCTCTTGAAATAATACATCAAACATATCTGAGGAGTCTTTGTCTTTGTATCTTGGATGGTTTTCAACATCAATTCTGTTCTTAACGTAGAAATCACAATGTTGGAGATACAATGGGATAATCACAGCTAATTTCTCAATGACATCAAGAACAACCGAATAATGACCAAATGATTCATATGAATCATATAGGAATATACACCTCTCTGAGAAAGATAAAATTGTTAGCACCCAATGATGTTTTTCCTTTATATTTACTGGAATATAAATGTCTTCCACTGTATGCCATGGCACAACAACATGCATACGGAACTCATTTATGTATTCATTAAGATGTGCCACCTGTCCTCCCGCCGTAAGGTTTGCAGCATCCGCATAATAAACATCATGAACAAATCTAATTATGTTCATAAAGTTGCAATCTATTGTACTGAATTTGTAAGACCTGTTGGGGTCATACTTCGACTTCTTCCTCAAGTAGTAGAAGCAAACATCAATATGCTGCAGTGAGTAGCAACACAAATTTTAGATCATTCAAACTATTTGTCTACTAATTTTAGCATGTGTATGTCATATAAAAATACATATGTAATTTAAAATGTAACACATCCTTTCTTATATAATAAAAAATACATAGTAAAAATACATATGTGCACCTGCATATGTATTTACAAGTACCATAATATGTATTTTAATTAGCTATAAATGTAAAAAAAATATTGTCAAAAAAAATATTAACCGAGTCTGTCCATGACTGATCAGGGAACCTCATTGTGTAGAACCAATTTTTATCTTCAACAGTCTCAATTCCGAAATGCATCATTGGAATGGTGGATTTCTCCCTTTTGTAATGATCCGCATTTCTCTTCCTGTTTTTTTTTGTTAATCAGTATATGTTAAATCATGAGAACATAATGTAATTTAAAAAAATAAACTTAAAATAGTTCAATAGAAATACCTTTTAGCATGAACTTTGAGAAGGTCTTCAGAAATCCAATCCATGAACTTGTTGACAATCTTCGTATCCACAATCCCATCAATCGGATGATAAACAAATGAATGTTTCTATGAAAATATATGTATGTGCCCTTCCGAGCTCTATATATAGTTATGTAATACAAAAAGATAATTATTAAAAAGTATTTGCATAACATGTTACATTGTGAACTAAATATATAACTAATTAAACTTACCGACAGCTGAACCAAATTTCATCGTGTAAGGTGACTCGTTGAATTTAAATGGTCGCCTAATCCTTAACTTTGGAATAGGAGTTTGAAGTTTACGATTCGCAGAGGGATAAACAATGATGCTTTTACTACTGTATACATTCAAACTAGGAAGTAAGTCATCAGGAATTGTGTCTTGTGAATCAGGCCAAACTATTTCATCCCTTTGTTCATCAGTGGTTAATTCTTATATTTTAGGATTTGTCATAATCTGCTCCTCCGTACCAAGATCAACCTCTCCGTGCATGTCTGGTTTAGAGCTTAATCCAACGTTCTCTTTGTTTTCCTTAAAAAATAAAAAACAATTTATTTTTTTATGTCCAAAATAACTCACATAACCTTAGATATGTTCATAATACATACCTGACAATGATCTTGAACAACAGATTCATATTTTTTATCATTAAAATGTTCATCGCCTTGCCAATGGATGTCTCGTGATGCTTTCTCTTCGGTATGCATTAAGACTTGGTAACAACTCATCTGGGATTGTAAACTGCGAATCAGACAAATTTGTATCATCCAATTTCTCATCAGTGATCTGCAATAGAAATGAAAGAAAATATATAATTGTCTTATGGATTGTTATGATTTTTACATCACATAAACTGAAGTTCAATTCATTATACATACTCGATCATCATGATGAACAATCTTCTCAGAAAGATTATAATCGAAATTTATACTTTGGAGAAGCTCATCAGGGATTAAATGTTGAGAATCAATTCCAATGTTTGTTTTATCTGGATGCAAATCAGTGCACCCCTTCTAAAAAAGCCAAAAAAAATTAAAACAACTTCAAACAAAAATCCAGTTGTATTTGTTTATACAGGTCTATATATAAAATAACATATAACTGCTAAAATAAGCAATTACATTTGTTCACTCAAAAGAATAATCATATTTTAGTTATTTTTTACCTTTGTACCATCCTGATTCTCATCCAAATTCTGATCAACAGTAGGACTAAATTGTTGTAGTGATGTTTCGACACTAGCATAATCCATCTGTTGTGCTTCAACCTCTGTATCTTCATGTTGTTGTTACAAGTATAATTTGAATAAACTATTATTATTTGATTTCACTCAATATGTATATACCATCCCACTAAAAATACATAGTGTTGAAAAATATATTTCTTGACACACTGCATATGTATTTTGTATTACATTTCATATGTATTTTTGAAAAGCAAAGTATATGTATTTTTTGTATAAACTGCATATGTATTTTTAGCAATATACAACATATGTATTTTTTGACATACTCTGCAAATGTATTTTCACATACTCTGCATATGTATTTAGCAAAATACATTTCTTGACACACTGCATATGTATTTTGTATTACATTTCATTTGTATTTTGAAAATTAAAGCATATGTATTTTTTGTATAAAATGCATATGTATTTTTAGCAATATACTGCATATGTATTTTTTCACATACTCTGCATATGTATTTTTTTAATATTGTGGATATTATATAATAATAAAATTTTTACCTTGTTATGTTCAATTGCTTTGACCATTTTTTGAATTTTTTCTTCACTAATTGACGAATTCGAGTAAACTCTTCACGAACTCCTTTAAACTCTTGACGAACCTGTATTCATACAAATTCACTAAACACAAATTTTAAATGTAAAATAAACATTTGACCAAAAAAATTACCTCTTCGCAGAATGTATCAAAAACTTTCTTAGAAATAAATGCTTCTTTCTCAACATGGCTCTCACGCTTTGACACGACTACTTCCTCTACATGACTATCTGCCTTTGACTGTACCTGAGGAAAAATAACCCTAGCTGTTTGCTTCCCTTTCTTCGTTTTTAAAGCCTGTCGTGTTGGAATTGGCTTGAATACTGGTGTCTTCATTACAGCAGCCTTTGCAGCACGAGGAGGTGGAGTCCTTATTTGGATATGCTCGTCAACAATATTGACTTGCTTTTTCCCTGAAGGTTTCTTCGCTACTGGGGTTGATGAATCTACCTTTTGTTTCTTCTTTGAATGTTCGTTGATCTTTTTTAGTGGTGGATCTTGGAAGTCATCGTCAGAATCAACTGAACGTTCATCTTCAGTTACATCCTTCTGTGGTATTTCAAGCTTTGCCAATTCCATTTCAGTTGGCTCTATGTTCTTAAATACAACCTACGAATATGTTAAATAGTATGTTAAAGAATATGTTAAACAATTGCAAATAGAGAATATATGTATACAATACATATCAATACATATATATTTATTCACAACAAACCTTGCCATTGTCCTTGAACATAACATTCATCAAAAACTCATAGCGTGGATGAGGTGCAATCGTCTTTCAGTTTAATAATCAGGGAATCCGATTCTCAACCTTCAATGCAATCTTTGGTGGGATATTTGAACAACACTCATATAGCCACACTTGAATATCCAGTGGCATTCCCTGAATCAAATAAAATTTGCCCCCAGCTTTCAACCGGTTGTTCAAACTTCTGGCTAGATCTTTAAAAAATAAAGAACCCCATGAAAAATCCTTATATCTACCACTATCTACCAAATCGAAATGAAGACGGGGTATAACAACAGTGTCAATGTTAGACAACACAAATGAATGCAGGAAATATAGAATTGCTAATTTCTCTGCATCCTCATCATTGTTCTCCCCCCATACTTTCTCCGTGAATGCTAGAAATAATTGCCTTTTCTGTATAATTTCTGCCCCATTGAAATACTTTTCAATCATCCTGTTTGGTACATCCTCATCAAAAATAAAGTCATACCTATTAGACACACAATTCAATCCAGTTATGATAGCAAATTCTCTGGGAGTAAAACTAAGAGAGGTGCCATTAGCACAAATCAGAATCCCAGAAGAAGAACTACCCTTCACCTCAAGCGTCATAACGTATCTGCACAACTGTGCTTGCACTACACACTGCTTCTTCTTCATAAAATAACCAAAAATGTTATTGTCTCAAAAGTTTTTAAACTGTTTCTTGTTTAAAATTGCGCGTATGCTTCCATAAATATCATTATCACTGTACGAGCACATGTGCGGTGCAAATCTTGGAAGTTTTCTGACAAGAAATATTTCGTCCCGCATCACCTATACAAAGTAAAACTACCACTTCTTAATCTATAAACAAAATTCAATCAAACAAAAAAAAAACATATAACATGCATATATATTTCAGATGATTAAAATGCATATGTATTTTGATCAAATCATAATTGCAACCAACACTGAAAAATACATATCAAATGTACTAAAAATACATATAGACAGTAGATTGTTGTGGTAGTTAAACTAAAATAACATGCATATGTATTTTGATCATATCAAAAATACACAAACACTGAAAAATACAAATACTCAAAAATGCATATCAATTATACTAAAAATACATATAGGTCAAAATTATCCAGCTGTACTAAAAATACATATCAACTATAATAAAAATATATATCAACTATACTAAAAATATATATATCCAAATACTATTCATGAGTAGTTAATTCAACAATATATTTTCACATAATCCCTAAATATCATCATAACAGAAAATACATAATTACTTGAACACAAAAAAAAATACATTTACAAACAAAAAAATACCTCTTTCTCACTTTTTTCTTCAGATTCATTATAAGATTTGTCAACATCGTCTTCAATATCTTTAGATTTCCTTTTCTTCTTGTACCATTTTTTAGTTTTTTCCTCCTTTGGAGAAGGATTTTTCTTCAACCCTTTTTTTTAAAAAAATTTCGTCATCTTCACTTCGTCGTTGCGAAACTTCGACCTAATCTCTTTCGATCTCCCAGATTTCCTCAACTGTAAAGGATTTGAAACAACAGTAACTAAATCTTCTTGAGTTAACCCAAGACTAAAAGATGGTGCATCAGACACTAATTTCATATTCCTTATACCACTGTTTGTAGGTGTTTTTGCAGTGTGTTCATCCATTAAAACACAAAACCTTAAAAATTAAATTTCCAATGAATTAAAGTAGGAAAAAAAAAACGCTCACATGAAAAATGCGATTAATAATTACCTGAAATATGGGAGGCAAATCCTTATCACAGATCTTGCAAGAATCGTGCAAAAAGCAATAAAATTGAGAGAGAGTGATGGTTAATGGCGGAAAAATAGGAAAAAGAAATTTAAATTAAGAAAAGATAAAGAAGGAGGAGTGAAAAGGGGATTTTAGCACAGTAAAAAATTTAGGCGGCAAAAAAATAGGGACCACTTAAAATAATGCTACATATGTTATAGAATGTAATTAGGAAAAAGTGTTGCTATTTTTTTGTAATTAAGTAATTAAGTATGTTAACATATGCATTTTTTCCTTAAATAAATAATATTTAAATTATGAAAATTAAAATGAATAGATACATTAATTTAGGGGTGGAAAAACTGATATACATAAATTTTTAATTACTATTGGAAGGTGAAGGAAACAGATGTTGAATATTTGAATGTAATATTGTAAATATAAACATTAATTGTACATTTGCAATAGAAGGTGGAAGGTGAAAGAAATTCTAAACTCAATAGATCACCATTATGACATTCATTTTGAAATATATTTGACCATTTTTTCGAAGTAAAACAATCATATCACATTTTGTACTTAATATCTACTAAAATTTTATTATATATTGGAATGTAAATTTATATTTTTGTACAAATATATTAAATAAATAAAATTAATTAAGAATTATAAAGATTGGAGATGGAAGAATTCAGGAATACATATTAAGATTACTAATAAAGAAGACAATTATAATGGAAGTTGAAAAGTTGATGAATTAAATGAATAATATTTGAATTATGAACACTAAAAAAAATAGATACATAAATATAGGGGCAGAAAAATTGATATACATAAATTTATAATTACTATTGTCAAGTGAAAGAAATATATATTGAATATATTGAATGTAATATTGTAAATATAGACATTAATTGTACATTTGCAATAGAAGGTGGAAGGTAAAAGAAATTCTAAACTTAATAGATTACCATTATGGCATTCATTTTGAAATATATTTGACCATTTTTCAAATGTGTAAATTTATATTTTTGAACAAACATATTAAGTGAATGAAATTAATTAAGAAATATAAAGATGGGAGATGGAAGAATTCATGAATACATATTAAGATCTCTAATAAAGAAGACAATTATAGTGAGAGATGAAAAGTTGATGAGTTAAATAAATAATATTTGAATTATCAATTATGAAAACTAAAATAAATAGATACATAAAGAAGAAATAGTCAAAAAAAGGAGAAAAAAGATAATAGAAACCGTGGCTTTATAAGTATACCACATCATCAAATTTCTAACTCTCCTTTATATATATATATATATATATATATATATATATATATTATTTTAAGTGTCAGCTATAACTACATAAATAAATCTGGAGGTAAAATGCAGTGCAAAACAAAGCGGAGAAAACAAAAATCACAATATGTTGCTATAGCCAAAGTTCTTCAACTTTGTTATTATTCCTATTAGCTCATGTAAACACTCAAAAATTGAAGAACAAAAGACATAAACATAGAAATCTAACAAATGACGCAACTAAAAATTAATAAGCAAATAAATAACGCTGAAAGCAAAAATGATGTGAAAATCATAGCCAGAGCTATAATAAAAATCAAAATTCATTTATAAAGCCTATGATAAAGCATGTCGTAGTACTATGGTAATACCTCATTCCATAATAAGTGGCGTTTTTATCCTTTTTATTTTATTTTATTTAAAATAAGAGAAAATTAACTAAATAAACTTATTAGATTGTTTATTACAAGTTATAGCAACTCTTTTTAATTTTCAAGTCATAACAACTTTCATTTAAAAAAATACTTTAAAATGTAATTTTCATTTTTTAAAAAAAGACATATCAAAAGAATTACAAAATAGGAAAATAAAGATTTAATATAACTACTCTACAATATTCTTTCCTTAAATGTAGTTAACCTTAATAATTGATATTAATCTCATCCCCAAATTCCTCAACTGTTATTTTTTCTCCTATTTTAAGGCCTCTATTGGGAGGTTCATCTTCATACACCTTCATAATTTTTTGCACACAACTTTACTGTTACAATATACCAATTTCAGAATTCTTTTTTGTTTATGCACACAATTTTACTGTTCCAGTATTCCAGTTTCAGTTTTTTCTTGTTTTATGCAACTTTTTATGATTTTTTTTTGAAAGAAAAGCAAACATAAGTTATTGTTGTGTTATTAAAATATGAATTTTGATTATTTGTATTCAATCATGATACCTTACGGAGAGAGATGGAATTCGTTAGCTATGTTACATTATTTAGCAAATTGATATTTTGAAATCAAACTTATTTAAAAAATTAAATATTATTTTTGTAATGTTTTTTCTTAAATTCGTTGTGGGTTGCATGATGATATTTTGGAATCAAACTTATTTAAGAATTAAATGTTTTTTCTTATTTAAAGAATTTTGTTAAATTTGTTACTGAATGTTTATGAGTTACATGAATAAAGCAAGAATTATATAATCGTTATTGAAACAGGTATATCTAGGGACTTTGGTATTGACGGAATTATGAATGATGCAAGTAAAAACTACAACGTATTAGTAGATTTCATTGTATAATATTGGTATGTCTTATATATTTTTTTGTTTATTTTGAAAAAAGTAATCAAACATCATATTATATGAAGTATGTTATGAAAAAGTAATCGTTTTCTTTCTCAAAGAATGATAGTAAGTCCTTTATACATTACTTTATACATGACTTAAATTTTATGTGCATTGCTTTGTGTATTGAAGTTGTTTGTGAATGTAGGTAAAATCATCAAATGAATTCCTGCATACTGTAATTAATGGAGCGAAAAGATTCATTGTTTGTTTGAGAAGCAGAAAGTGCAATTGTGAAGAATTTCAATTAGTTAAAATACCATGCTCTTATGCTATGATTGCTATTACGTATAGAAACCAACATGGCGAGAACTATTGCTCACCTAACTGTAGCAACAAAAATTTCAGAGATATACTTATGTCATACCAGTTGAACCTCTTCCTTATGAAAGTACATGAAAAATATCATGTAAAGTATTGGATGAAGTTGTATTGCCACCGGATTCAAAAAGACCTCCCGGTAGACCATGTTATGAAAGATGAAAAATACCAAATGAAGAAAGTGTAAACGTTCAAAGGTTACATGTAGTAGTTGTCATCAAGAGGGGCACCATAAAAAGACATGCCACAAACATGCACCACCTGCTTAAGATCGAATATGTGTTTTCTTACTTTATTTTGATTTTAAATATTTTTTTTGTTTAAATTGTTTATGCTCAATAAATTCTAGTGTTAAGATTTGTCCTGTCTTAAATAATTTATGTTCAAGAGTATTGATTTTTGTTGGTTTTGAATGATCAATTTTTCTTTATCATTTATGTTATGTTGTTAGCTGACTTATAAAGCGTTTTCAATAATTTATGCACATGTTGATGTAGATTGTTTATAATTCTCAAAAGTTTATTTATTACTTTAAGGTGTTGCAATCCGTAAACAATCTTTCTTCATACACAGGAAAATAGGTTTTGCACATTTTGATGTTGCTTGTATATTAATTCTCAAAAATTTGTTTATTAATTTATGATTACATTGGAATACGACTAAAAAAACTCATCTACTATATGTAATTTGCCTTTATAATGGATAAACTATTATAAAAAGAAAAATAATCAAACTTATTTTAATTACTAATGATAAGAAATTACATATATAAGTATGAAAAGTTAATATATGTATGAACATACAATCAATAGAACTTATCTACTATATGTAATTTGCCTTTATAATGTCAAATTTGTTATGTGATAATTAAATTTGAATGCAATAATTAAATAAACGTCAATAATATCAAAGTTAACAAAAAAATCACTCCCATAAACTTTCTGATAAGTGATACAACAATAACGACAAAATATAATTAATTAAGTTTAACAACACATATATTGAACAAAAAATGTTTGAACCTAATAAAAACAAGACAAAAACACAATAACTAAATAAAAATGTCTACAACAATCTTGTTTTGTGACTGGAATGATCTTATCCTTTAACTTTCAAAACTAAATTAAAATGACTACGATAATGCATACCCTTTTTATTATAATGCAGTGCTTAGCACCAAAAGATAAATAAATAGACAAGTAACCAAGCCACTGGAGGTTACTGTCCTTTAGTCTTTCTTCAGCAATTTTTAGAAGTAAAACGTGAAAAAATTTAGAAGTTAAAAGAAGAGAAAAAGAAGTTGAAAAATGGTAAAGAGTTAAGACTTTTATTGGTAATGAAAGATCGTAAAATGTAAAAAGTGTAGAAGTAAGTTAATTATTAAAGTTAATAAAAAGTAAGAAATCAAGTCTTAACTTTAAAAAATATATTTACCATATATGACTCCTTAAATTGTGAACAAACTTTAATACTTCTTTATTAAAATAAAAGAAAATCATTGATACCAGTAATATAACTTGCCTTAATTATCCAAAGATTTAATGAAGAGTGATAAATGTTAAATACTAAAACTAAGAAAATAATATAAATAATAATATTAAAAAAACAATTTTTGAATATTTTATTGAATTTTTTTTCTAAAAAATTGTTATAACTTGTAAATTATTTCTTTAATCTAGTAATTGTTAAAAGTTTTGCTATAACTCATAATAAACAATCTAATAAGTTTATTTAGGATAATTTTCATTCGACCCTAATTGAAAGTCAAATCAACTTAAACCATTCACCTTACCATGTACCCCACCCATTTGATAATTTTCCTCGTAAGAAAATAAAAGAAACAACAACCCACCACACCTTTTCTATCTTTATCCAAAAGTAACAAATCCACAACAAAATAAAACCCTTACTATATCAAATGTTGACAACTCACCCCCCATCCCTACGTACCCCTCCTAGACTTCCCTTACCCTTCACGTTTTTTCCCACACCTACACACACTCATGCACAACAACAATATATACATACCCATATACACAATAAAATGGACATACCTCATAATACATATACAGACCCTTCCATTTCTCCACTGAGGAACACACACACAGAGTAACAATGAAGACCCACATATTGAAAGAAGAAACAGTGAGAGATAACAGAGAAAATTGGCATGAATAGTAGAGGAAAATCGGCGTGAACAGTGAAAAATGATAAAATTTAATTGAAATCGGATCCACCAGTGAAAACCGATAAAATTTCACCGAAATTGGCTCCACCATTGAAATCGTAAAACCCAATCCACCACCAGCTCTCTTCCTATATTTTTTCGACCAAAAATCTTATAATGAACCTTCAGGTCATTTTTTATATTTTCTCTTATTTTTGCTGGTAGAGATACTCTATAGCTACCCCAAGTTATTTATGACTTGCTGGAATTGACAATTCGATTATCGGGCAGTTCGCTTGTTTTTTAGAGCCAACTCCCTATTTGAAAGTTTTCGCTGGTTTCAAATGGCCACCGAACAAAAATATTAATTAAATGACAACCAATGCAAATTCTGACTGCGCCAGTAGCTCTGGAATATCTATTTTAGGCTAGAAGGACTCTTGGTTCGGGTCCCGAGACACCCGAGCTCATCTCGACCTATTGATTAAAAAGTTAAGAAAATGAAAATTGGGTATGGAACCCACATTTCATCAAAACAACCTTGGATAGAAATTTTGACTGTGTCATTGAGTCAAGAACGTTGGTGTGGTTACATAATTTATTTTTGCGTATATGGAATTTCAAGGGCTTGGCGGGGATTTGAAAATTTTCAAATCCACTGCTGTTATCTGGTACATCACAATCGCGAGCCAAGAGTTGTGATTGCGATACTCCCGGAAGGCCTCAAGTGCCACGGTCGTGGTGGCTTGTTGCGATAGTGATTAGTGGTGCAGCCCAATATACCACGATCGTGAAGGTTGGGTTGTGATCGCAGGATCCGAATACCTGAGACAGGTATAAATAGGTCATTTGAACCCAATTTAGCTCATTTTTCACCTATTTTCTTGAGAAATAAAACCCTAAAAGGGGAGATATCTTGAAATTAAAGTTTGTGAGTGATCTAGGAGCTTGGCTAACATCTATTTTTGTGATTTATCTTCAATTTGTGGTAAGATTCCACCCTTTTCATGGAAAAATTTTCCATTTCTTATTCTAAAATCTCAAAACCTTGGGGGCTTGATTCTATCCCCAAATTAGCTGGAATTACACTCATTTTTTAGGATAGTAATTTCTTAAGCATGTGGCAATGTTGGGTTGACTTCGGAAATGTGATTTTCTATAAATGTGATCCACATGAGATTTTGAGTGATTTTTGGACTCGAAGCACAATAGTGCAATTGGGAATCATTATTCTTGTATTGATGAGTAGATGTGATTTTGATAGCTTGTCATATTGCGGAAGCTTCTCGAAAGAGAAAAACGGTGATTTAATGGATCTTTAAGCTTTCTTCGATGTCGAGGTAGACTAGGCTTTCTTCCTTATTAGATTAAGCTAGTTTATCGTATTTTATGATATTGTGTTAGATTTGGTATGGGTTTAGGTGTTGGTATTATGAATTAAAGTGTTTTGAGTTATTTGGGTCATTTAGGCTAATCGAAAACCATAAATTTGGCATACTTAACCTAGTTGCTTATATTTTAGGTGAATTTTCTATCTTAAGGATAATTGAGGCTTATTTAACATATAAAAGTAGATTTAGATACTTTAAACCTAGTTCAAATAAGATTTTCCTAAAATATTACTTCGGGGATTAGAAATGGGCCCTTGACCCACCTGGCTAAGATGCATGTTAGTTTTTGTAGGCCTTTATATGCCTCTTAGACTCTTGAAAATGCTTATTGAGGTAATATTGAAAAATTTGGACACTTGATAGTATGTTGATTGATATGAAGGTTGATGTCTATTGATTATGCTATTGCTTATGTTATTGATGATACTATTGACTATGTTGATATGTTTATATTTACCGGTTCAAGATGATATAATTATCGATTTAAGTTTGGTTATTGATGATATAATTACCGATTCAATTTCGACTATTGATGATATAATTACCGGTTCAAGTTCAGCTAATGATGATATAATTATCGATTCAAGTTCAGCTATTGATGATATAATTATCGGTTTAAGTCCAGTTATTGATGATATATTTATCAATTCAAGTTTGGCTATTGATTATATATACATATCAGTTCGAGTCTAAATATGGATATTATGCTATGATAAGATATTTATTATGATATGTTGACATTGAGGTGTGAGATTGATAATCTAGCTAAGTCAACAACGAGGAAATGGTTATAATGTGACATAATATAAATAGATTCTAGTGAAATAATGACTAGTTGATAAGTGATGTTTAGTTGATAAAGGATGATTTATCGATACATGAGGACTAGTTATCACATGATGGCTAGTTGATAAGTATGGATTAATTGGCAAGTGATGAATATGGACAATCATTGATTTTAGTGTGTCACGACTTGGATGAATTCCAATTGAATTATGAGAGTTAATAAATGATGGTGGTGGGATATGCTATCTTGTTTGTACCATCAAGGCTTATGGGGGCTTGTGATAGGTTATTTACTTTTCCGCACTAATTGGTGTATGGGTGCCAATTTTGTAGTTATGATTGCTTGTGTTGATGTTTATGTTACTTTATGCTATTATTTTTGTTTATTTACTTGTTTATGTACAACGACATTGTAGATGATTCAGGTTTGTTTCTACCTTGACTTAGTTATGTTATCTTACATTTTATCATTCTTATATCATGATTTAGCTCAATCTACTGATAATGCATACTGCTCAGTCTACTGATAATGCATACTGAGTATCCATTATTTTGGTACTTATACTACACTTCTATACTTTTTTGGCGCAAATTCAAGTACTAGCCGTCGTTGATTCGTCTTCGTGCGGTGTTGATATTCGGAGATAGGGTAAGCTCTTGGAGTTTGAGTCGCCTATTTCCTTCTATCTTTTCTTATTCAATCTTTTGTTTTAATACAGATATATTGACTACTCTAGATACTTGGATTGTATTTCTATTTCTAGATTTTCTTGTACTGGCTCAACCAGGTCATGGGATGGTATCTATGTTGACTATCTTTATCTATTTCAAATATTATGTTTATTTATAAGTTGTGTGGTCGATTTTTGACTTGATTGGGTATTTTCCACCAAGTTAACCCATTGTGTTTAACTCCAGGTTATGGTTTGACTTACCTACTGGTGGGATAGAGTAGGTGCTATCATGACTCATAAATTAGATCGTGACAAACCCACCCCAAAACTCCCAATCCCATCATTTTTCGTCATCGCCTGAGCTCGCCTGAGCTCCAGAAAAGACACTATCTCCACCATCCAATGGAAACACGTAAACCAACGAGCGAGACCATCCTTCCTAAAAACTCAATCAAAAACTAGTGTCGAACCTCAAAAAAAACACTTAAAAGACCAAACCCCTCACAACTATTGAGTTCACTTTTTAGATCATTTTCCATTAAGTTTTAGTTCTGCCGGGATTTGCTTGCGATTATTTTAGTCTCTTTAGGGTTTCGGGTTCATTGGGTTTGATTCGGAGGTTCGATTCAAGGTCGAATTTTGATTTGAGTTAGCAGATTCGTATTGAGGCTTGATTCGAGGTTTTCGGGTGCGGATTCTGTATTATTCCTTGAGTAATACTTGATTTCAAAAGCTTTAAATTGAGGTCATTGTGTGTTGGTTGGTCCTTGTTAGTGGTGAATAGTTGTTTGTTTTGATTCATTGTTTGGTTCCCTTAGTTATGGATTGTGTGATGAAACGATATCTTACTTGAGAATTAAAATCAATTATTCAGGAAGGGAATCGAAAAATTCATTAACTCAATAACTTTAATTAGTTTATTTCAAGTTATTATTATTAATTCGGATTGTTTTCATTTGATATTAGTAACATGATAGGTTGAAAATGGAAGGCAAATGGTAGGTCGGCTAGGCAAATTTAGGAATTCTGGGTTGTTGAATGATGAAATTGATTTGTTTGTTCTAATTTATTTCATTCATTCAAATGTACTTATTTGATTGGGGAATTCGTAGAGAAAAATTATACTTATTCACCTAGGAATGCTACAAAGTGTGATTTATGCAGAGGATATTCGTGATCAAGTCTCGAGGCGTCGGGTAGAGCATAGTTTAGGATAATTTAAATCAGTTTAGGTTTTTATTTCAGTACTTTTTTATTTTTGGAACTGTATAAATTGGACTTTGGACATTATTTTTTGAAACTTTGGTTGTTTGTTTGCGTATGTGTGCTATTTGTGAGTTTGTCACCGCATAGTGTCATATTAGCTGATATAACTTAATGAAGCAATCACGATCGAACCACAGAACCAATGGGTGCCTAACACCTTTCTCTCGGTCAATAGAATTCCTTAATCTGAATCTCTATTCATGGATCAGTTTTAAGAGTCAACTGTATTTGAAAAGAAAATTTAAAAAGGTGACTTGGCACACTAAACAATGCCAAGTGCCGAATATGAAGTTAATTACAAAAATCCTTTTTCGAAATGCATTTTCTTTGGTCACTTCAATAAATAAAAATCCTTTTCGAACCTAAAAATAATCTCTTTCAATAAAAAAAAAGGGGGTGTGACAGCTCTGGCGACTCTACTGGAAATTTTTAGAAAGCTTCATTGTTGAGTTGTATCGGCTTAGTTGACACTATAGGTGTATAGACACCTTATTTGTGTTATTATTTTATCATTATTGAGTGCCTACGTGTTATTTTTTTTTACAGTTTTTTCTTATGTGTTATCGATTTATAACTGGCATCATATGTATTACCTCGAATCGTTTCTTTCAGAATAAGTCTCGGAGTGCACATCGTGTATAGGAGGTGGAGCCGTCGAACATATGGAGTGGGTGAAAAGCAATCATAGCCACCATCGATCATACGCTCTCCCGAACAACCTTGTTAGTTGAACCCCAGCCTAGGTCGGCCTTTAGATCAGTTTTATTTGCATCATCTTGAGACCTAGTGAGACCCATTTAGTCCTTTATAGGAGACTTATCCCTAAGCATTCCTATGTGCTATTTGTTGCATCTTTGAGGATAAAAGGGTAATTTGACGGACTGATTTAGGGAGGCATGTGCTAAAAGTTGTTGGAAAATATTTGTTTAGGCAAGGGTGATTAAGAAAAAAAAGATGTCAAAAAATCAAAGTAAAAAAAAAAAAAGAATTTCGTAGTTTGTGGAGTTTCACTTTGACTTTTGTTTTCAGAATACAAAAAATTGAAAAAAGATTTTACCTTTTGTATGTTTTTCCATAAAAAACAAAAATCAAAAAGAATTTTCCTTTATTTCCTTTAGCATGCATTCACAACTTGAAGTTTTCAAAAATATTTTTTCGTTTTTGATAGGAGTTATATATAGTTTATATAGAAGAAAATCCAAAAATATGTTAAAAGTTTTATACATTTCATATAATGAAAATGACAAAAAGATTTTTCTTTCAGTGTCTTCATGTTTTCTGCGTCGAAAGTTTTAGAAAGAATTTTATATTGTTGCGGCTTTATTTTTGAATAATTTCATATGAAAATATCAAAAGATTTTTCTTTCATAGTTTTGTATTTCATTTGTATATGAAGTTTCAAATCGAAAACGCAAAAAAGATTTTATAGAAATTTTTCATCATTTGTTTTGGTCTTGTCTGTTAAATCAGGGTGCAATATATTATTTAGTCTTTAATGTTTCAATCTTAATGAATTATGCACACTTGATTCTCCTCTCTTGGGTGTGAGATACGTAGTTCTTGAGTTGATCTTATTTAAAAAATTCAAAAAGATTTTCTTCACGCTTTATTTAGGGTTGGTATCACATATACGTCTTTAAAAAGAAAAATACAAAAAAAATTCATTTACTAGTTTTAGGTTTCATTTTTATATGAAATTCAAAATTGAAAACTCAAAAAGATTTTTATGTCAATATCTTTTGAAAATAAATAATAAAAGAAAAAAATTCTTATTCTTCACTAGTTCTTTCACGTGATGTTTCATATGAAAAACTTTTTAAAAAGATTTTTTTTTGATAATTTTAGGTTTCATTTTAGTCGTAAATTCAGAGTCGAAAAATCCAAAAAGATTTTTTCAATATATTTTGAAAAAAAAAAATTCTTTTACTCTTCTTTTTAGATTAGTTGTTTCAAACATTTCTTCTTATGAAAAATGCTAAAAGTGTTTCCTTTGGTAATCATAGGTTTCATTTTGCATGGGGGTTTTAAAGTTGAAAAATTCAAAAAAAAAAAATTGTCTACTTTTGAAAATTTGTTATTTTGCTTTTCCTCTAATATTTCAAGAAAAAAGGAAAAAATAAAAGAAATAGAGTTTGATTGGCCATTTTATGCCAAAACTTCATGAACTACGCACACTTGATTCTCCTCTTTCAGGGGTGAGATACGTAGGCACCCTCTAGGGTTCGGTGATATTTTAAAAAAGAAAAAAAATGAGCTTTGAGAAAGTGTTGAACTCTAACGCATTTGTTATCTTGTTCAGTTAGTTTAAGGTGGTTGCTTTGTGACATTTAGACTGGTCCTTCGTATTACACCAAGCCCAACGAAGAGTTAGTTATGTCCAACACGGATATTAAGAGTGACATCATGGATCAGACAAAGAGTCAGGAAAATGAAAGTTTAAAGCAAAAGATTTTGAGACTAAGGAAACAAATGACCAAAATGCACCGAGCTTGGACTAGTGGATTGTCTCCTCCCCCATTTCCCGCTATTGAACCTACAAATATCTTTAGTTTTCCATCAATATTGCAAACTCAGTTTCATAATGTTGTTGATGACATGTATTAGAGTTTACTCCACGCCAACAACATCCCAACGCTTCTACCATTCATTCCCTAGCTCCTCAATATAAATCTATCATATTTCCCGCACCACCTACCATTTGTGCTTTTGTTGGTCAACCCTCTACTGAGGCTCCCACCTTGGATATTTGTGCAACGGTTGTGTTTACCCAATCTACTAGTGAGTATATGATCAATACTCTTGATGATCACTACTATACTCCTGAGCCTATATCTAAGTTAACTGGACCACAAAAATTTCTTACCAAAAAGCTTAGCACGGCAGAAGAGCTAGAGAAAATGTCTAGAAAAATGAAGAATATGGAAAAGGATATGAAAAATTCTCTGGGACTTACGGGTTATAAAGATGTTTCATATAAGGACTGGGTCATGGTTTCAAGTTTTAACCTTCCTCTTATCTTTAAGATATCGGAATCTGAGGAGAATGATGGGTATGAGGATGATGTAAGACGCTTGGGACAAAATTGCAATCAATTGAAAGGGAGCTGGAGGAAAGAAGAAAAAAAATATATCTATTGTTGTGTTGGGGCCACAATAGAGATCGAGAGATCTAACTCACTAATAATGTCGTCCTCAACCCCGAGCCTATACACCAGATCCACATACTCACCTGCAATAAGGTTCCTCTCTTCAAAATTCAAAATATTCCACTCTTAGTTCTTAGTATCCTTTGAACAAAGCACAACTATATACTCATCCATCGTCTTATCCATAATGACATGCACTGATCCCTCAAAATCGTACTTCACCCTCACATATTCGCCAAGGCACCCCTAAGTCCAATTTTCAACGCAGGCCAGAATTTGCAAAGAGAAAGAAGTCAAGGGATAATTTCGCACCAATTGGGAAATCGTATACCAGTTTGTTCCAAAAATTAAGACAATGGGGCATGATTACTCCTCTTTTTGGATATACTCCTGACTCTCATTCAATAAATTTTGATCCTAATGTACGATGTGCATATCATTCTAATGTTCAGAATCACAGTACTGAAGATTGTCGTACTTTGAAAAGAGAAATAAAAAGAATGATCCAAGAAAAATTAATTGTAGTGTAAGACATTGACACTACGAGCGTCAGACAGAATCCTTTACCAACATATGGTAATACACAATACGTGGGAAGTAATGAATTAAGCATGGGGATTCAGAACTTATTTGTTGAGGGAATGTATTTGACGGTGATGAAAGCTCTAGTCATGCTGATGTGCAAACTAGTGGCTAAGATGTCAAGCTCAGCAATTAGGAAGACACTTCCCTCCTTACCAGAAAGAGGTTTTGGTAGTTTGTTTTGTTATCTTTTCTGTTATCCGTATTATTTTAGGGTTGTACTTCAGAATCTATCTTATTTTTGTTTCTTTGTCGATTACTTTCAAACACTTCTATCTTTCCTTTCAACTAAATGAAGTGTCCCTTTTTATTTTGCTTTTTTAAAATGGTTGTTTGTATGTTTTCTTTACACAGTACATTTTATATTGGTTCTAGTGATATGACATGCTAGCAAAATTTTCAGTCAGATCTTAAAATCAGTTTAATAATGAAGCTTGAAATTAGAATATTAAAATTAGAAAAAAGTATCTGAGAAAATAGGTAGAGTGTTGAGATATTTGGTGATCGAGTTGAAGCCTCACTTGGATATATTAAGGCAATTCACTTGAATAGACTGAGGCAATTACTTTAAGAATCACAGGAATAACTTGATCGTCAATTGAAAGACATATCTCAAACATTTTGAACTGGGTCAAATAGTTAAGGAATGATCTCCTCTAACAAGGGAAACAAAAGGAAAATTTGCTCCACTAAAGCATGAGTCATTCAACGTGAGGTGTGTACAACAAAAATGGAGTTGGATGTTTGACAAGTGCAGAAGAAGAAGTGACACGCATGCTCAGTGCAGGTTAGTATTGTTAAAAAATGTCATAAATGATCTTCATCGTCCACTTTCATATTGGATGTTATATACTTGCATTTTAAGGATTGATACGGCAAAGGCATTTCATTCTACTATCCAAACATTGTGTCATCTTTTGTTTATCCTTTTCTGAGCGTTAGTTCTATTTTCTTTTGTACCTCACTTTTGAAATCAAGATAGAGTTAGAAAAGTTTAAAAAGAGAGAAATGTCGGGCAAAAGAATAGTCAGAAAAAATTAAAAAAAAAACAAAAAAAAAGTTTCAAGAAAAATAGAATCAAATAAAAGAAAAAACAAGGAACCAAAACCGAATAGAAGAACAAGTTGCTGGAACTGCGTTTGACCTAATTCTTGCAATGAAAAGATACGTAGGTAACCCTATTCTGGATTTGGTCCAACCAAATAAATAATTTAGAATTACCCAGTCAAAAAAAATTGGGCAAGAGTTAATTTTCATTGTTTAAGTCGATTCCAAAAGTTGTAAATCCCCCCATTTCAAGTGTCGTTTGAGCCTCATGTCATCCTTTCTTTCTCACCATATCTAAACGCCACGTTAGAACCAAAGAAAGACTTTCGTATCAATCTTTGAGAATGCTAAGAATAAACATGTGAGGGGTGTATTTCGTTGTGTTTTGGATACTACTTGTCTTCATTAGCATAAGAAATCAGGAGGAAAATGAAATGAGAGAGTGTTATTGGTGAAAACCCTCACGAATACCGTAAGATAATTGTGAGTTAATAGAAATAAAAATGATAGAGTCTTACTAATGAAAATCCTCATGGGCACCGTAAAATGATTGTGAGTTAAGAGAATAAAATGAGAGAGTTTTATTGGTGAAAACCCCTACGAGTACCATATGATGATCGTGAGTTGAAAAAAATAAAAAATAAGAGTGTCTTATTAGTGAAAAGCCTTACAGAAATCGTAAGGTGATGGTAAGCTGAGGAAAATAAAAATGAGAGTCTTGTTGGTGAAAACCTCCATGGGCACCATAAGGAAATGACGATATGAAAGAATAAAAATAAGAGAGGTTTGTTGGTGAAAATTCATCAAGACATCACTTGCCAAATGAAGACTATGAATTCAATGAGCTTAAGGAAGCAACTTAGTTTTAGGGTCATTAATTCAACAACAATTGGTGAAAAGTTTGGATGGAAATATCAGGCGACTTGATAAAAAATACATGTCATAATCATTAGAGCTGGCTGTCATACTCAGATAATTTATTTATTTATTTATTTTCAAAAAGGGGGAATTCGTTGTCTTTTTTTCTTTTATATATTTCTATTTTTGTTCTCTTGAGTCTGTCATTCAAATGTAAAATCATTGTCATTTTTCTTGTGTCTTTGAGTCAAATCCATGTCAAAACAAGTAAGAAAGGATTTCAAAACTTGTTACCCACCTCTTTAATTGCACATAGCAAGACAAAAGCCAGCATGTAAAGATGGCATGATCTATAGCAAAGCAAGGTATTCGAAGAATTTTCATCAACGGAAAGGTTATAAACTCATGGTAATACAAAGTTTCAATGGAGTTTAGTTGGGAGATTCCGTAGACAGAGATACTGTATTTGCTTCAGAGTCACTCTTAATAGTTTAAGTTTGGATCAATGGTACAACAAGTTAATGATATATGCTAATGGTTGGAAGCAAGATTAAATGTGACAAGTGCAAGAGCAATCACCTCAAAAGCTAAATCCACAAACCAACCATCATGTTTTTAAACTTACAAATTTTCTTTGTATTAAACTGGAACACATGTTACCTTCAAATCAAGGACTTCAGAGCCTAAATATCAAAGGCTGCAATTCCTCACTTCTGCAAATATAAGAGGCAATGTTGCTGTACAGGTTTGGTAATCACAATTATGGTAAAACTCATCATCCTGTACCCCTAAGATCATACTTTCTAATTTGGCTTTTTTATATTTCATGGCTATGAGGTCCACTTCCTAATTTGATCCTTTAATCCTAAAAGATACATCTTTTTAGTCAGAAACTTTCACTTTTACTCTTTAGAGACGCACTTGTTGGTCTTAGTCATTCAATTTTATACTCAAAAGATGCATTTGTGGATCAAAGTCTTGATTCATCTTTGCATTATGCATTTTGCAACTAGTTGTAATTGGGTTTGACAGTCAGAAAAGTTTTTTGATAATAAGATGAGGCAAAATAATTTCATTCATGTTATTTAGAACTTCAATTTAGGAGCCTCCTGAAAAATGAGGCTTTATTTTTTTTAGAAAAATGAGATCTCTCTTTATCATAACCTTTGTTCGATATAATTTTTGTTCTAGTTTTGATTTTGATTTTGATTTTTGGATCCCGCCTGAAGAACAGAGTGAAAAAATTGAAAGTTAGGAGCCCACCTAAAGAACAGGGTGGAGAAATTGCAAGTCAGGAGCCCGCCTAGAGAACAGGTTGAAGAAATTACAAGTCAGGATCTCGCCTGAAGAACAGGATGAAGAAATTAAAAATGAGGAGCCCGCCTGGAGAATAGGGTAAAGAAACTGCAAGTCTGGAGCCCGCTTGGAGAACAGGGTGGAGAAATTATAAGTCGGGAGCCCTTCTAGAGAATAGGTTGAAGAAATTGCAAGTCAGGAGCCTACCTGGAGAATAAGGTGAGAAAATTACAAGTTAGGAGCCTTCTTAGTGAATAGGATGAAGAAATTGCAAGTTAGGAGCTCGCCTGGAGAATAGGGTGAAGAAATTATAAGTCAGGAACCTGCCTCGATAATAGGGTGAAGAAATTGAAAGTCAGGAGCCATCCTGGAGAATAGGGTGAAGAAATTACAAGTTAGGAGCCCGCTGGAGAATGGGGTGAAGAAATAGCAAATCGGGATCCCACCTAGACAATATGGTGAAGAAATAGCAAGTCAGAAGCCCATCTGAATCATAGGGTAAAGAAATTACAAGTTAGGAGCCCGCCTGGAGAATAGGGTGAAGAAATAACAAGCCAGGAGCCTACCTGAAGAATGAGATGAAGATTTTTAAATTGAAAGTCAGGAGCCCACCTGGAGAATAGGGCAAAGATTTTCAAGTTCAAATTCAGAAGTCCCACCTAGATAACATGGTAGATTTTCAAGTTCATCCCCAATACTAGATTTTGCATGGAGAAAGAGTATATTTTCAAGTTTAACCCAAAGAAGATTAGATAATTTTTTCACTTTTGAAAGTATTGAAGGCTCTAGTCATGAATCAGGAGAAGCTGCATAGATAAGATTTTTATAATTTCATTTATCTTGTTAACTTGTAATTTTCATTTTTGATGTAATAATGGAGCCGCGAATCAGAACCTCAACAGGACCTCACTCGAATCTCCAACTCGGTATTATTCCCTCTCCTTTTCAACCTTGGGAACTACATATGACCTGATTCCCACATAACCTAGGATGGGTAGGATGTCCAAAATAAAAACCTGATTGTACTCTATCTTTCTATTTCTTCCCTTTGAATAATGGTCGAGTCAAATTTTATCTTGTTTTCTACTTCTTTGTTTGCAAACACTTTGTGTTTACAATCAAAGAGGAGCATGATGGATACATGTAATTTTGTTCCTCTAGAACATTAATTTGTCTCATTTCCCACACCCGTACCACGCACCCCACCCTATTCAATTACTCCTCCATAATGAACAAAATAACTAACCCCCTCTCCCCCTTCACATAGTTTAATCCTTATCAAATAACAACAAACACCTGTAACCATATGGACATCTCACCATCCTACCCTTCCCCATGGCCCCACCTACTCCTTAATTATATTTTTTACCCATAATAATGACTATAACAGACTAACAGACTCAACAACCAGACACCATTCACTTTACACTTTTACACCACCTCACTACATGGACCAATACACACTAACAAAAAAAATAGAGATCAATATATACACACACTAACAGGCAGTGAGAAAAAGAGCATACACACCCACTTATAGCATAGATAGATAAGAGGAGAATAATTCACAAAGAGGAGAGCCATATATATACAGACGTAAGGGGAATTAGAGAGAAAACCAGAGTAAGGAGAGAAAGGGTGAGAATATAAAGAGAGAGTGATCAAAAAATAGAGAGAGATGAGAACACGAGAGAGAAACAATGAAAATTAGAGAAAAATAGTGAGAAAAATAGATAGAAAAGAGAGAAAACAAGAGTGAAAACAAAGGGAGTGAAGGAGTATTTCACTCACAATTCATATTTTTCGGTGAAGTGTCACCAAAAAACGTATTCCACAGTCAACTCTAAACGAAAAATACTGGTCAAAGCCACAAGTTATCTCCATCACCAAATTTGACCACCATCCTCAAAATTCGATTGAAACCAGTAACAACAACCAACCTAAAATCTGGCAAAACCTATCTTTTTGTCTCAATTTTTGTTGAAAAACAATGATAGTTCTAGTTTCTATTGACCTCACTGAAAAACAACAACAATCAGTCCAGCGCCAAAATACATAGAGAAAATATTCGAGTTTAGGCAAAATAAAATTTGAGGTCGACATTATTAATTTGAATTTCATTATTGAAGTTCTATTTGAGGTTTTTCGATGCGAATTTTGTCTTTTCAATTGAGTAATACTTGATTTTGAAGCTTCAATTAAGTTCCATTCCTCATCTCATTCTTGACTAATCTTAAGTTTTGGTACTTTGTGTGGTGAATTCATGATGTGTGAATTTTGCAATGGAAGATAGTTTATGGAACCAATTCTTATCACTGACAAGTTCTACACCAAATTGCAATGGAACCGGCATGTTTGATTTATGCTTTCTGAAACGATCTTCGTTGTCCTTCCTGCCATAAGTATTGTGAAAATAGATTCAATATGATAAAAATCTAATCAGTTGAAACATACTAAAAATAACGTACTTTCGCTCATGTGTAGTAAGGAGTCCTTCCTTAATCCATTTCAAATACTTGTTCTCAATAGACAGATCATATGGACAACCGATAAAAGGTGTAAATGGATGTTTTTTGTTCAATATGGGTGAATCACATGATGCACTCGCAGAAGTACCTGAAAATTGAATGCATAAATATAAGATGTATTTATAGTGTAATAAATAATAAATACAAATATAATTAGACAAATATAATAGAGTACCAGATGATGATCCAAACTTTGTTGTAAAAGGAGACAAGTTCCAGCGACTAAGTTTTCTGTTCCTTTGCATTGGTACAGGTGTTGTATCATCCTTTATACATCTAGTTGGATGTATGATGATACTTTTCATCAAGTTTAAGCTTGGAAGGAGCTCATCAGGGATCTCATACTGTGATTCAATCTCCGGCCCTAATGTAGCAACACCATCATCCTTAATCACTTGTTCATCACTCGTATGTATTTGATGTGAATTTTCTTCTAGTATCTAAAAATACAAAATATACCATGTCAAATAAAAATACAAACACAGTTTATCTATAAAAGTTTTGCACAAATATGAATGTACCTCTTTTTTCTTTGGCACCTTATTAAATTGTATGTCATCATCCGGATCAACAATAAAATATGATGGACTAATATATGCGTCACGCATTTCCTTAGATACATAAATACATAAATATTAATACATATGGTATGTATACAGTTATACAATTTTAAATACAGTTATACATAGCTACCTATTGAGCTTAACGCTACAAGTATCACCCTGCTTTGGAGTACTAGAACGGTCAGTGCCAATATGTTGAGATGACGATTGAGAAACAACAGGTATATCTTCCACAACTTCAACATTGTGACCCTGTAAAAGATGGATGAATATGATAGACTAATATATTCTTCATATTTTTCTATATTGTAAGAAAACAGAAATGCAAACGTACTTGAAAAATTAATACATTGCATATATATACAATTATTAAATTTATTAATTTGATACCTGTTGTAGCTCAATCGTAGATGTATCAGACTAATTTGGAACACTGAAACGAGCAGCATTAATATCTTGGGGTGATGATTGAGGAACAATAGGTATATTAGCCGCAGCTTCAACATTAGGATCCTGTAAATGAAATTTGTTAGACTATAGTGTATATAGTGAAAGTAAATATTATTATAACTACTTTTTCGGCAATCTTGATTGATTTGATAGCTTTCATAACACCCATGAAGTGTTTAGTTATCAACTTGCGCAGATCACCGATCTCAGCCTTCACCTTCTTTACAAAAGAATCAAGGAGAAACTTGTGAAAAAAAATACAAGACATTTCAAGAAAATTAAAATTGTATTTATCAATTCCTGGAAAATGGAAAATTGTTTAGCCAAAATAGATTCTTCATCCGACTTGCTGCTGTAAGGTACATCAGTAGGAACATTGGATGGTTTGGCTTTAACTGTAGGCTTGAGAACAAATTTTCTTTTCTTTAGGATAGGCGGCTGCTTAGGAAGAGTCCTTCGAGGAACAGTTTTTTGAGTCACAACTTTCTTTATCTGATGTTTTGCAACAGGAGACAATGATCTCTTCGATGCTTTTAAAACAGAAGGGAAGGGTTGTTGTATTCTTCGAGGATGATTTGCTAGAAATATTTGAAGATGAAGGTACTGACTTCACTTGTTTCTGTTTCTTATGTGGTGGAGGATGCAATATCAACTTTTTTCTTTGCTTTGTTTTTTCAATAGCTGGTGGAGCATCTTGAAAATCATCATCTAAAGAAACATCATCTGAGGTTGTATCATCTACTGCATCTACAGAAGAGAAATTGTAAAATTGCCATTTCTCTAGAAGTAGGTGTTATATTTTTGTATACAACCTGAAAATAATAGATACATTAGTGTACTATTTTGAATACATGTAAATAACTCAATTCTAATGTAATAATGTAAGAGTAATGTCATAGTTACCGGATTGTCAACATCAGCTAATATGGCTTCAATGAAAACCTCAAAATGAGCATGTTTATCAGTGGTCTCCCAATTGAGTAATCTGGGAATCCTACTAGCATATTCGACAATAATTTTTGGATGAACAACAGAGCAACACTCATAAAGCCAAACTTGCATATCAAGTGGCATACCATGAATTCTATAGTACTGTTTCTGTGCATCCATCTTTTTTGGAAATAGACTTCAGTAAGTCCTTAAAAACTTTTTTACCCCATGGGTAATTTTTGTATTTACCATTATCAACCAAATGAATGTGAATCTTAGGGACAGATACACAATGCTTCTCGCCAGAAAAAATGAAGGTATTAATGAAATACAATATAGCAATCTTGACAGCATCATCATCATTACCCTCACCCCATTCTCGATTTTCAAAACATTTAATCAAAGCTACTTTTTTTACTATTTTTTAACCTCCAAAATACTGGAAAATAATCTAGTTAGGCTCTATATTTTCAATCCCAAAATCATCTTCATTAGCAACACAATTTAATCCTGTTATGATTAAAAATTTCCTAAGCATAAATTGAAGTGTCGATCCATTTACATATATCACCAGAGCATCTTTCGAACTATCTTCCAACTTCAAAGACATAAAGCACCTAATTAGTTGTGCTTGAACAGAACAATCATGCATATGCATATACACCTCAAAACAAGTCTTGCTAAATATCTGAAACTGAGCAACAGAAAGTTTTTCCTTCAAATTTGCTATTATGTTATTGTTGGAATAACAACACATGTGAGGTGATTCTGAAGGAAGTTTCTTAACATAATATTGCATATTCTGCATATATAAACGTACAGTAGCATATGAGTATCATACAATGAATATAAATATAAATACAGTAGCATATGAATATCACACAAAGAACATAAATACAAATACAAGGAATATGCATACAGTACACATTAATAGGACAAATACACATACATAAATACATGCATACAGTACCAAATATATAGACAGTATAGATAACTATTATTTAGTACACATTAATGGGACACATACACATACATAAATACATACATACAATACAGATAACTATCATTCGGTACACATTAATGGGATAAATACATATATACAGTACCAAATATGCATACAGTATAGATAACAATCATTCAGTACAAATTAATGGAACAAATACACATACATAAATACATGCATACAGTACAAATGACAATCATTTAGTACAAAGTAAATGATAAATACATATATAAATATACAATACCTTAAAGTGTATATATATGTATTTATTAAAGTGTGTAAAATACTTATCTAAATACATGCATTAGTTAGAGAACAAATTAGATCAAATAGACTGTTTACATGTATCAAAATTTTCACAAACTTTAACAAAATGAAAAATTAAAAAACAAAATACCTCTTTCACCAACTCATCATCATCATTGTCCGAACCTGGAACATCATCTGTAACTTTTCTTTTATGCCCAATACCTCTAACTTCTTCTGAAGACAATGCATCTTCTTCTTCCATTTGAGAAATTCTTATGTCAAACGTTGGAACCGTATGTACATCAGGGTCACTACATGATATAATTCTAGTGACCATCTTCGTACGAGTATTATTCACCATTCTAAATCAAAATAAATGATCTGCAAAAAAACTAACAATTAAAATTATAAATTAATCAAATACAAACACAAGTAGGTTAAAACTAACCTAAAATATGAATGTCAGTTGATTAATTATAAGGATTTATTGATTGTTATCGTGAGAGAGATGTGGATTGAAGAAGAAACCGCTTGTAAAATTGAGAATTTAGGGGTAAAAAGAGAGTGATTTGGGGGGTAAAAGGAGAGAGTTGGTGAATTGAGTAAAGAGAAAAAAGTGTCGTTGCTTTATTGGTTTAAAAACTTACGTGTGTCAGAAAGTGTGATTAAGTTAAAACTTCTTTACATATCTGGCTATGTAATGTAATTATGGCAAACTTCAGTGGTTATAAAAGCCCAATAATGGCTAATTCGGATAGTTTTTCATTTATATTACTTGGCATATTTGTTAAAAAAATTCGTCTCAAAATAATTGACATGTTTAAAGAATCAAGCTATCGTTAGATATCTTTTTTCAACTTTACCTTAGTAATTTAATGGAAGTAATTAACTTCAATAGGTAATAACAATATTTAATGTGAATTTAATAAGATTATATTAATAATTTGCACCCCCTTTTAATTTTTCCTTAAAAATTGTGTAAAAAGCAAACATACCAAGTAATATAAGACAAAGGAATTATAACAATGATCGAATTTATTTTTAAAATTATGACTTTAAAATCTTAAATTTATCTGTGATGGTAATAACTTGGAAGTGCCATATTATGCTATAAATGTCTAATTTTTAAGCTCTTATTTTTTGTTTTAATGTGATTTTCCATTGCTCTACACCTAACCTAAGGACAAAGTAATTCCAAAGAGTTGAAATCAGTTGCATATAGTAATTGAGAGGTTGATAGTTAAAGGGAAAAGGCATAATTTTCCCCTCGAATTTGCCGTCAAAATTTACTTTAACACTTTAACTTTATCGTTAATTATTTACCGGCCTCCTAAACAACTTTCGCGTGAATTATATACCACTCTAAAAATATAATTCCACTCTCATAATGGAGAGTGTAATACACTTACCCCCAAATCAGCGCCACATCACTACCACGTCATTGTCACCCAAGTCAGGCAAAAAAACAAATTAAAAAAAAATTATCTCTCTCTCTCTATATATATATATATTAATGAAAAGGTTTTTTTTTCACCCCCCTCCCCCTCTCTCCAAACTTTCTTCTTCACCCCTGCTCCCCTCCACCCTGCACCCCATTTTCTCTTTTATTCAGCCCCCTCTCCCCCGAATCCCACCCCACCCAAACCCCTTCCTACAATCTGCAAACGCTCCCTCTGCTCTCCCCACACGTAATTGATAACCTACCTCCTCTCCGTATTGCTGAATCTGCAACACCCCCTCCCTCCCCCTCTCTCCCAAACTTGTTTCTCCCTCACCCTCAGCCCCCAAGTCGTCCCCCTTCGACTTTTACCACCCCAATATATTTTTTTGTCTTTTAGGGTCATTTTTAAAAACAAAGCATGGATGTACAGTAACAAGAACAAAACCTTCAATCCCACCTCCACCTCATTCTTTTTTTGATATGTAAATTCAAATTATTGGAATTTGATTTTTTTTAATTTGTTCAATCAAAATAAGAATGGGACAGTTATGAAGTTAATTTAACTGTTGAAAAAAAACTAATTTTGATGAAATAAATTGCATTTTTTGAAGGTTTTTGTGTAAAAAGATGATGTTATTACAAAAATTCACATGAAAATATTTTGATATGTATTGAAAATGGTTGATAGGAGTGAAAAAGAAAAAAGAAACATAGGAATTATAAGAGAAGGGGTGGTGGGGTTTGAGGAAGAAGAAGAGGGGGTGGTGGGGTGTGAAAAAAAGAAATATTAGTGGCTGAAAATTTAAAAATGGTCCCATTTTTTTTAATTCAAAACACTTTTTTTTTGTCACGTCAGTCCTTAAGGGAGTAATATAATTCACGCGAAAATTATTTAAGGGGTAAATAATTACCAATAAAGTTAGAGTGCTAAAGTGAATTTTGGCTACAAGTTCAGGGATACTTATGCCTTTCCCATAGTTAAATGACAAGACATCAATATTCGTATCATTAAAAGAATGTGTGTCCCATGATCTTAATTTTTAAGGGATCGTTTGATAGAGAGTATAAGAATAATGTTAAATAGAGTGTATTGATCATACTTATAGTAGTAATGTTTGTATTAGTTATGTTGATGTTAGTAATGCAAACAATACTTTTTACATACTATTTGGTTAGATATATTAAAAATAACATGTAAATATAATTTTTATTAAATAATAGTTATTTACTAAAATACCCTTCATTTTAACATTCTACACTCTCTTTTCAAGTTTGTGTCAAAAACGAAATCTCTTCTTCACTTATCTGGAGATAACAAGCAACTGAAACATCAGAGTATATTATCATTAACAAGTAAGATTTTACATGGAACACTTGAAAACAAGAACCTTAATAATTATATCAGTAGTATCCCATATGCTAATGATTCCTTCTCTTAGTAATTTCTGCCGATGGCCATAGTGGAAGTCTCAAATCAGGAGCAACCATAACTGTTGTCGAAAGAAACCTAATTTTCACTTCGTCTAAATCAGAGGCGGAGCTAGAATTTTCACAAAAGGATATAAATTTAAAGAAAAACTAATCGAAAGGGGTTCGACAATAATTATATATACATAAAATATAATTTTAATGATGTATAAATAATATAATTTTCTGCTGAAGGGGGGCCGATGATCCCCATTCCAAAGGTTGGCTCCGCCCCTAGTCTAAACCAAATATTCTGAAAACGAAATCGACAAACTTTTGTTGGAAAAAAGATAAAAATAAATCAAAAAGAGAAGAAAAATCAAACAGAGACAACATTTGAGCAGATTACAATATCTAATTTTCGTGGGCGTAAAAGATTCAAAAGATAAAGCTACTCTGCAATAATTTTATATCATTTACAAGATTTTATTCCCAGTGTAATGAGTATACTTTTGGGACAAGAACGGAAAAGAAATAAAAAAAAAATGAAAGGTAAATTTGTCATTTAATAAGCTAATGCATGAGTTGAAAGTTTTGTATTACTAATATATATAAAAAATGATGGTATTAATTATGCATAGCATAATACACATGCATAATTTAAAGGTTGAAAAAATCTACTAAACGAGGTACTGATAATACATAAAGTTAATGCATGCATTATTCTTTTTTTTTAACACACTCTATCAAACAATCTGTAAATGGGGAAATGCACAACAACAACACCCAATCTTGTCACCAAAATTTACTTTAGCAAGTAAAACATTTTAAACTAATTTTTTCAATTCTTCGTGGCTCAAACCAATCTTGCAATGAAATGTGTCTTACACGCCCCGCCACGTCAATAACTGACGTATTTTTTTTTTTTTTGTATTTTTATCATTCACTTTTTCATTTTTAAAAGTCTCAATTTGATTTAATATATATATGTGTGTAAAGGAGAATCATAGATAAGGTGATGTGGCATCTCTCTATGACCTTCATTTATATTTATCTTTTTTTTTTTTTTTTTTTTTTTTTTTTACATTTTTCTCTTATATTTCTCTTAAATAATTTTGCCGAAAACTAAAATCAAAACCACTCTATCAATTATATTATCCGCATTCAATGCTCAATTAAAAAAAATGCATTTAATAGTAAAGGGTTAGTAGTTGAAAAACTTTTCCTCATTCTACCGATTTGATTCAATTATATTTAATTCGAAACTCTGAAGGTTTAAAAAAAAAATGTAGCAGTTGCATCTTTTTCAATCCATGTCTGTAATTTTTTTATTTTTTATTTTTATTTATTTTATTTTAAAACAAATCTAAAACAATCTGAATAATTACCCAAGTAAATGAAAAACTTTAGTTTTTTTTAAATTGTACGTTTTTTAATAACTTATACCTTTTTCATTTTCTATAATTAATGAATTGAAAGTGGTCTCATCTTCTGTATATAAATTATGTCAAAGAGTGTCAGTGTGAATATATCACAAAGGGGAAAATGGATGGTTAATCTGCCAAAAGAAAAAAAATTCTTACCTATGATTCTATCTATTTCACATTTCACCTTGCTTGAAGATTAGCCCAAAAAGTATTGGCATATCAGGAACGGAATTAAAAATTTTGTTGTAGCTTTTCCGAATATGAAGAGTAACAGATAAAGAAGGGTCGTATTATACCTGTATGAAATCGAATTTTTTGTCTTCTATAAAAGAGAAAGAAGCTCATGAAAATAGGAGGCAAACATAAACACTTTTATGTGTATATATAATTTTTTTTAACTTTATTTTTAACATTTGAATTTGTAATTGTGTGACTTCAACAATTAAACTCAATATTTTTTTCTTATCATATCTTATGAGCATCCCACATTTGCAATTATGTATGTCACATATTTGATAGTGGAGTTAAGTTTTGAAGTTCATGAATTTAGAATATTAATTTGATTAAGTTATTGAGTTCTAGATCAATACAGAATTTGGATCAAAACTACAGGATTTAGTCAAACTTGTATTTGAAAGCCTATCTCTGTCATTGAATACACATGAAGAAATTAAATTGTGCATGAAAGTTATATAGTTATTAGTATTTGTCTCTTCATTTTGTTGAACTTCATTTATTTATTGCATCAACATAGGGCATAGTATTAAAGTAGAAGCATATAGGTTGTCTTATGGTGCTTTACAATAGAAAATGTCCCTATTGATTATAGTGCTTGAAGATTTGATCGTTTACGAAAGAGTTATTAAAATCTACTTAGCAGATGATATTCTAAAGTAAAGGAAAATAAAGAGGCTTAATCAATATTTATATTGAGGATTTGAAGAGATGATGTGACACAACATATTCAGGATTATTGTTTATCTAAATTTTAAGATTCTGAGATTTTCGTTTCTCCTTTTAACAAAATATTTTATTACTATATAATTTTAAAAATAATTTATAATTGCAGCTCCACAGTAAATGCAGGCGGAATGAAAAAGACATTATTTCACAAAATTAAAACTAAATTGCAAGCTCTATAGTAAATAATAAAGGAGAAAAACATTGCTTTATTCTGATTATTGGATAATACATAAAGAAGTAAGACACCATTACAAATAAGATTTAATACACACCGTTTCAAAATTTAAATTAATGAACAGGAAAGAGAAATGTGTTGGGTTATAGGGTCTTTTTCCCTTCCTATGTGGATAAATGAAGTTCAATTTGGACCAACCCACTTTTGCCCATAGGACCATTATTATGCGGCATATATATTGATCTTTTTAGATCTTATTCACCATCACAAAAAGAGAGTTTTCAGCCGCCGAACAGACAAACAAAGCTGATTTTCGCACCTAAATTCCAGCCACAGTTGTCAACTTCAAATTGTGATTTTCGCTTCGTTTCTTGTCCGATTGAGCTGATTTTTGGACTTCTTGTTCCTCCCATCTCAATCTTTGATTAGGAATTGATGGAACTTGATTTGGTGGCCTGTAGCTCCTGTTCTTCACTCTCGAACAATAGCTGCGTTTTTTGTGCTATCACTCCTTTATTTCTCTAGTGTTTGGTGCTGTGGTTTATGTATTATTTCTTGTTGTTTGACACTTGTTTTGTGGCCATTTTGGAGAACAATATTGAAACTATTTGGTGATTATAGTGGAGGTTTAATCCCGTGGTATTTTACTCTTCACACCGAAGGGTTTTCCACGTAAATTTGGTGTCTTGTGTGATTGGCTTTATTCTTGCCCTGTCACATTTGTGTGGTAATTCATTTGCTATCATATTACTTTGTTTTGCTTGGTTTGCTTGTCTCCTCTTAGTTCAAACTAGAAGGAAAAGTTTAGACTTAGGTATTCTTTTGTTGGTACCCTTTCATAGTGCCCCTATCTTTCCCAACAATTGAAATAATTAGGTGTCATGCGAAAGTTAGAAAAGTAAACCTCGACAGTTTACATCCTTTTGTGGATGTAGGTCGATTGACCGAACCACAATATAAAAGAGAGTACAAACTGTCAAGAGAGACAACCTCACACAATTCACTCAAAATAAAAGAGGTCCACACAAGTGATCCCTCAACACTTGTGTCTCACAAAGTCTCCCCCAAACGAAACTCTCAAACCCCTAGGACTACATTGTGGATGATACCAAGTTAGAAGAAAAGAGCCTCTATTTATAGAATCTATAACCTTTTTCTACAAGAATAAGGATTAGCCAAATATGGAGAGTATGTTTTCCTTTTCCTAAAAGAAAATCTAATTATGGTACCTAAAGGAAAACCCGGTTATGGTAAGAAAGTCAGGACAAACACCAACAATTCTCCCCCTTGGCCTAAATTTCTGATAAAATAAATTTGTTCCACCTTCTTCATGTAGTCTTCAATAAATTCATTCTCCATCTCCAAAATCTCCTCAATTAAATCTTACATCTACATAGAGTAACACTTTGAAAAACTTTCTCAAACCAAAATCTTCATTATCGTCAAATAGGTTACAACTAGAACTGAATCCGTCAAGAGGAACACCCGATTTAATCTCTCTCTAATACCACTTGGTAGGATCAAAATAATTAGGTGTCATGCAAAAGTTAGCAAAGCAAACCTCGAAAGACGCCACATAAGAAGATAAACGAGAAATACACCAAAAGAGACACAATAATTTAACGTGGTTCGGTCAATCGACCTACATCCACAAAAGGAGATGAGCAATCCACTTTATAAAAGAGAGTACAAACTGTCAAGAGAGACAACCTCACTCAATTCACTCAAAATAAAAAAGGTCCACACAAGTGATCCCGCAACCCTTGTGTCTCACAAAGTCTCCCCCAAACTAAACTCTCAAACCCCTAGGACAACATTGTGGATGCTACCAAGTTACAAGAAAAGAGTCTTTATTTATAGAGTCTATAACCTTTTTCTACAAGAATAAGGATTATCCAATTATGGAGAATATGTTTTCCTTTTCCTAAAAGGAAATCTAATTATGGTACCTAAAGGAAAACCCAGTTATGGTAAGATAGTCAGGACAAACACCAAAAAAATGATGTAACACATTTTCTTAATCAAAATTTATATTTATCTTTTTTTTCGATTATTTTAACCTCTTTTTTTTTATATATATTTTAATCAATCACTAAATTTAAAGTGTCAATGTCTTTATTACATAATTAAAGGTATTACACTATCCATTTTCCTTCCTAATTAAACCATTGTGTTGTTTGTTTTCGTTATAAAGGTCCTTTAACTGTCTAGTATAGATAGGAGCAATCTTGTTCCCTATGTTTCATGTTAACTAGTATACTTACCCGCGCGATTCGCAGATTATTGTAAAGAGAAAAAATGGAGAAAGATAATTGTAACAATCTTGGGGACTGAATATTTCATCGATTGTTTAATAGATATGAAGAGTCTGAGTCATTCTTCTTCTCAAATAAGCAAGTCTCGATTGAAAGAACTAAAATTTTTTCATAGAGAAGATCAGTCGTTGCAACTCAAAAGTGCAGAGTAGCCAATACAAATCCTTAGGGAGAGGAAAACGTGGGAACTTTATTTTTTATTAGATTGGTGATGCAAGTTAATTTTGTTACTATTTCAAATTGAATGCACTTACTCATTTATAGACTTTATTAAGCTATTTGTTAGTATAGATTCTTTATTCTAAGCTTAATTTCTCAGTATTTTACAGTGAACTACTTTCCTCTTGCAATATATAAGAGAGTGAATTAAGGGAAGGCACTTTTAGTTGTAGTGTCCTAAAACTTGCTAATGTTTTTACCTATATTTATTTTCATATGTCTCAATATACTTAATGTGCTTTACTTGAGCTGAAGGTCTACCGAAAATAACTTTTCTATCTTTTCAAATTGTTGGTGTATATGCTACTGCTGGATCGGTGTAGATTATGCCGCAGTGGGCTTGAATATCCTTAAAGAAAGCGAGATAACTGCGCCTCAGTCAAGAAGAAGATGATCTTATTTTCTTCATTTTTGTTCATTTTATTTCTAACTGTAATAATTATTGTAATTTGTCGTATATTACACCAACACAAAGTTAGGCATAAGACTACGTATACACCACCCTCTCCCGACACCAGTTATAGAATTACACTAAGTATTATGTTGTTGTTTTAACTGTGGGTTAGATTTCAAAGCAGTACTCTCACTCTTGGCATAATATCTTTTTTTGTTTCTCCAAGAAAGAAATTGTGTAATGCCTTAAATACCACCAATTTTTATGATCTTTATTCATGAAGACAATACTTGCAATCACTCTTAGTTGTGTTACTTTCAAGGGTGTGGTCTAGTAGTCAATGAAGTACGTAGGTTGAGAACTTGAGATTTCAGGTTCACATTCCAACAGAGACAAAAAATCAAGGTGATTAGAGTAACCGATATAACAAATTTACCAAAAATTAAGAGGTGACGCCGCCATTTCCACTTGCAAAAGGGTATCAAAGTAACTAATAGAAACCAAAGCATGTGTGATAAAACAACAACTATCTGTGTTGCTTAAGTTTGTAAGACAATAACTATCTGTGTTGCTAAGCTCTATGACATAAATGTCGAGCTTGTAGAAGATAGTGGTTTTCTGGATGCTCTCAAGGACTTAATATCTGACAATAATCCTATGGTTGTTGCAAATGTTATTGCTGCTCTAGCAGAAATCCAAGAAAGCAGTAGCAGACCTATCTTTCAGATCACCAGCCATACACTTTCAAAGTTTCTAACTGCTTTGAATGAATGCACTGAGTGGGGTCAAGTATTTGTACTGGATGCCCTTTCAAAGTACAAAGCAGCTGATGCTCGCAAAGCTGAAAACATTATGGAGTGAGTCCCTTCATGATTGCAACTTTGAAATTGTGTTGTTGTGCTTTCAGCTGTCAAGATGATAATCGAACAAATGGAACTCATCACCAGCAATGATGTAGTTAGGAACCTTTGTAAAAAGATGGCTCCTCCTCTTGTAACATTGCTTTCAGTAGAGCCTGATATTCAATATGTTGCTTTAAGGAACATAAACCTCACCTGAAATTCAATATGTTGCTTTAAGGAACACAAATCTCATTGTGCAAAAGCATCCGACAATCCTTGCACATGAAATCATAGTATTCTTTTCCAAGTATAATGATCCTATATATATGATAAAAGGAGAAGTTAGATATGATAATAAAACTTACTTCAGACAGAAACATAGACCAGTTGCTACTTACATTCAAGGAATATTCCACGAAAGTGGATGTTGACTTTGTTAGAAAAGTTGTCCGAGCTATTGGCCGTTATGCCATCAAATTAGAGAGGGCTGCTGAGCGTTGTATCAGTGTCCTTCTTGAATTGATTAAGATATAAGTAAATTATCTTACGTTCCCTGAACTTGGCTAGGTACATTAACAAGCTTCTTTTAGGCGTAAAATTGACTTGTAAAATAAACACGGGGGTAAACTTGATCTTACTCTTCTTGACGAACTTCTTTCCAATATTGCCACTTTATCCTTTGTCTATAATAAGCCTCCAGAAGCATTTATCACTCGTGTGAAGACCACTCTAAAAATAGAGGATGAAGAGTATGTTGATGCAGGTGAACAGGGTTATTCTGATTCTCCAGCTCTTGTAGAAGAAAGTGGTGCGTCACCACCAGCTAGTACAACTAATGCTCAGCATCCTACAACACGACAACCAGCTGCACCTGCAGCTCTTGCACTGCCTGATTTACTTGACCTTGGCATGGATAACAATAATAGTGCTATTGTGTTAGCTGATCAGCTTACAACCCCTGTCGACCCTCCTTTACCCATCATATTGCCAGCCTCTAGTGGGCAAGGTTTACAAATCAATGCCCAACTGGTGTGGAGAGATGGATAGGTATTTTACAGCATAATGTTTGAGAAGTTCCTCTTGATGGGTTCATGATTTAGTTTAATAAGAGTACATGATATCTTGCTGCCAGTGGACAACTCTAAGTTCCTCAATTTTTAGCTGGGACATATGCAAATGCTCCAAGTTCAACTACTCGCAATGTTTGTAAAGTAAAGCTAGTAACGTGTCATCATAAACTAAAATCTTTAGCCCTTTCCTACTTGTCATACGTGAAAGCGCAACATACAACTGTCCATGTGTAAATACTGGTTTCTTCAAAATAATCCCACATGAGATAGTGACTGGCCTTGACTTTTATTGATCGTCATTGCAAAAAACACAATGACTGGAAATTGTCGTCGCTGAAACTTAAAAGGTATTCTCGCATTGGATGGAGTCAATGTCATTCTTGGGATAAATACTTTTTCTCCAGCCATATTACCTGATAAAAGCTTGGCTTCTATAACTCGATTTCCAATTCTTGTGATGAGCAATATTGTTCCATTACGTAATCCCGAGGACTGATATATATTTCTCAATAACATCACAGGAATACCTACCTTAAGATTAATAGAGTGATTTGGAATTCCTGAACATTTAATACTATTCAAAAATTCCGGTGTATGCACTTGGTCCAAAACTATAAAAGCATGATCAGACATACAAATCAGAACTCAAGTAGCTCTTCTCGGGATTATGATTGAGTGAAACCATATATTCATTGATAGATCCCACCATTTCGAGAGTTGGAGCAAGAATTTCTCTTTCCTAGAGGTATTTTATGTCATTAGAAAGGCTGAGAAAATCAGGATAAGTACTTTCGACAATTGCAGCTATTGGATCATCATAATTATGTATGAGAATATCATTAGGCAATCGGACCTTTTCAATTCCATCAACGGAACTTCTAATTTTTTCATCACCAATTGCCAAATCCAATCTGAAAACTCTTTTAACTCTTCTAAATGTGCCCCTAACTAATTTCCCTGCAATCTCATATTCTTTGTTTTGTAATGACAGGCAAAATTTGTATGAAGTCACCACCTAAAATAACTATTTTACCTCCAAACAGTCGATCCAAATTGTAAGTGGCTTCAAATCTAAGAATATCTCTAAGAGTTAGATCAAGAGATTCAAAATAGTATCTATACATCATTGGCTCCTCATCCCAGATAATCAACTTTGTCTTAATGATCAATTTTTCTAGGGACTCTCTAGCTTTATATTGCAAGTGGCATCTTCGGTTGGATTGAGGGGAATTACAAATCTTGAATGAGCAGTTTGACCTCCTGGTAACAAAATAGATGCAATCCCATTTGATGCAACAGTTAACACAATATCTCCTCTAGACCGTATGCCAGAAGATAAAGACCTCCAAATAAATGTCTTGCCAGTTCCTCCATAACCATATAAGAAGAACAATCCGCCTCTATCTTCATCCACTACTGTCATAATTTTCTGATAAATAGATATTTATTCATTTGTCAAATTCAGTAATAGACGTTGATATTCCTCTAACAAAGAACGTCTATTATACCGCAATTCATCATGAATTAATTTGTAGGTATTGTCAACTTCTTTCTCATTGTAAAGCGGACTTGGCATTGTTTGAAAATCTTGAAAACTTCTTCCGGAACCTTTCAAAAAAAAAAAATTCAACTTCTGTAAACAACGATTTTTAATTCATCATCGCATAAATGTGCATCTGAAAGAATAAAAATAAACATCATCTTAATGGTTATAACATAAAAATAAAAGTTACATGATTACATAAAATAATCATTATCTAATTTAGTGACAAAGATAGAATTATATTTTGGTTCTTTGCTTTAGGGATCTCTTAGAATATTATTTTTCAAATTTGGCTTATAGATTTCTAGGAAACATTCCCTACAACCCCATTTTATGTAGCAATATAAAGATCTTAACTCGATAGGAAAAAATATATCAAAATGAATTTCAGCCATTTCTGATTGAACTATAATTGATGAATAGATATAATCACTTTAATTATTCAAGGTTTCGATATTTATTTATCACTATAAAGACAATTAATCTCCTCGTTAAAAATATATATTTTCAATATCCTAAGAATGAATAATTCATTTATCATTATCATTATCACATGCACACCAAAATTATATAAGATACTATCATAACGTAAAGATATAAGAATTATATTCGTACCTGGTTTATTCAATAATCTTCTTTCTTCATGAAGAATATCATCTGCCAATAATCGCCATGTTCCTTTCCAAATATTTTTTGGTCATTAAATCAAATTTGATAATAACAACATAGAAAATAACTACCTAAGATACGATGGCATACCCAAATTACTTGCCTCCTTTATGTCATCCACATATTCTTTATCATCATCCAATAAGCCAAGTGCATAACATGCATCTCTAATAGTGGTGTGATCATGATTTTTGATAAAATTAAAATCCTTATAATATGTTGGACCTTTAATAACATTCAACAATAATCTGAGGTAGTATAGCTCACCAGATCCAGGAGGAACAAAGAAAATCCTTCCAATCTTAAATGCAAAAGTTTTTCTTTTCTCCAATCTTTTCAAATCTGATTTCCATACAAACTAAAGAGTAAATTCTGCATAAGTTAGTTGTCTTGCTTCAGAAATCTTTTATTTGCCTCAAACCAACTTAAAAACATTGATTCCCTTACACTGGTTCTATTGACAACATCATCAATTAGATTATTATCAGAGAAGATGACATTTTGGTCATTTGAAAGATGAAATGACAGCCTCTCCACTGAAGGTTATCTATAATGAATAGAAAATCCAAATATCCTCCACGCAGCTTCACAAGGTGATATGTATCGACAATCATAATACATATTGATTTCATCAACATCCTGTGAACCCTCATCATGTATACTTTGGGAAAAAGCAATAGTGGCACGATCATGGCCTTTATTAACATACTTAAATAAGTACTTGATGGATTTCGACTGATTGCACCATTTCACATTTATGTGTGCACCATACTTCATTAACAGAAAATGACTATGCAGTATGACAAACCTGTTATCTAAGTCAATACGATCCTTCTGGATAGTTCTTCCATTATCTCTTCTTCTATAAATGGGATAACCATCTTCATCAATTGTGGTAGAATCCACAAATTTCTTAGGAAAGTGTTTGGTACATCTCCCATTTCGCATACAAAGAGAAGATCTTTTAGTAGCACCATACGGGCCATGAATCATAAAACTTTTCACGACCTTGTAATATTGAGAATCAGCTACTTTATCTGGTATTTCAGCTGTAATTATTTTATCAATATCTACAGTAGTTGGATATTTGTTATGCTCATGCAGAAACAAAAATATATGAGCATGAGGCAACCCTCGTTTTTGGAACTCAATTGTATAAATCACTACATAGAAAGTATAAATAAAGTTATGGAATAATAAAATTTCAATCTATAATAAAAAATTATCCCAAAAAACAAAAACAACGATAAAATTATTATTTGAAAAGTTATATGTATACCTGAATTTACTTCTCCAAAAATTTTATTGCCTCGTAAATCCTTTATTAAGCTATCCAGTTTGATTTTGAAAACCCTGCTTAAGATATTTGAACGATCCTCGAGATTTAAGCCCTTACTCGCTACAAATCTTTGAATCTCAGTCCACTTTGGATTGCAAGTGAACGTGATAAAAAGATCAGGATACCCAGCCCATTTGTATATAGACATAGCATCTTGATACTTTTGAATCATGTATCGTGTACCTCCCATGAAGGTTGATGGTAAAACAACTTTTTTTCCCTGAGATGAAGGATTATTTTCTCCTTGAAAATTAGCTTCTTGTAACATATTATACATTGCAACTCTCAACTATTTTTGATGAGTCCTAATATACTTTAATCGACTTGATTCAATCATTGTATATGCATCAACTAAGAATTATTGAAATAATCTTCTTGCAAACACATTTATTGGTACTTCATCCTTCCTATCTTGAATTTTGTAAGCAAAAAACTCTCGCACGCTAACACGTTGTCTTCCTCCAACTGATTTATGATCTCCACCTACATACCCATTTAAATAAATGTCCTCTCTGTACCCATCTTCACCATATGAAAAAAGCAAAGGATACTGTAGACCTAAATAGGCAGCATTCAACTCATTTATCCTCTACAGCTGACCAGACTATGTTTTAATTATGATATCTCTATCACATCTTGATAGTTCAAAATCTTCAACCACCAAAGCAGCTACCTCTGAAACCGTTGGTAAATTATACCTTCTTCCATTAGTGTTTATTTTTCCTATCAATTTGAGTCTAACATTGGAGCTTCTATCTTCTTAAAATAGATCTGTTGCCATTATAAATGTCTTGGCTAAAACATTGTGCTCATCAAGCATTTGCTTCAAATCAGAAATAATCTCAGTGTGAAGTTTGCTTACGTTTTGACCACGTCTGCAGAAGCAAAGATTATATGAATTTTGGTACATGATTTCGTTTAGTACTTTGTTATGTATATAATATTTGGTACAATACTTACCTCACAGCATGAATTCTATTTTTGACTTTATTTCCTGTATCATAAATATATAATTGCGTAAATTTTGGATTAGACCCCTCAGGAGGCAATAAACTTCCAATTTGATGATAATTCTGGCCAGATAATTTGAATGTTCGTGGACCATGTGATTGATTGACGGAGACATCAACCTTTCCACTCATCGATGTAAATGAGAACATCGAATTGTAAGTTCTAATATTTTCTCGAAAAGGAACAGTTTTAGGACCTACAAAATATAAGAGTTGAAAAATGATAAGCATACACATGAAGTGCTGAGTGCATCACAATAATAACATTAAATTAGTTTCTACTTCTAACCTGATCCAAACAATAATTGTTTTAAAGTTGGAGGAGGCTCCTTTGAATCAGGGAGCTTGATCTTTCCATGATTACAACATAAATTAAACACTAGTCTTTTAGACTTATAGTATTTTTTTGTTCTATCTTCATACCAAAAATATGCCCCATAATGTTCACATTCATAAGTAGCATCTCCTATGTCCCAATACTCTAAAATGAATAAAATTAAAGTTAAAACACCATATCCAACACAAAAATTTAAAATATAAAAGTAGTATATAACATACGATACGTACCATCGTACAAATGTCTCCACATTCGATGTAATCCTCTAAAAATTTAAAATTAAAATCAAAGATGAGAAAAATATGCTAAAGCTCTAGTCTTTCTATATAAAATCATATTGATAATTATTTGATTTACAATTTACATACCTTCATAATGATCGTCCTCTTCATGTTCATCATCTAAGATTGATTCCATATCACTACCTGTTACGTATGAAAGTAAGATATGATGAAATTGTACAAGTGTGTTCATGTTAGCGATGTCACTCTGAAGTTACTTTTATTATAGAAATCTAAGTGGTTCAGACTCCTCAAAAATATTGATGGGTGCATTTTGAATCATCTAAAGATAGTATATTTTTTAAGAATCCAACTTAAGTACGACAATTTCGAGAGTCCAAACAACTTAGATAGAAATCACATATTTACTTGTTGATGTCTATAAAATGAAAAATCAAAATATCCCTATGACATACCTTGTATAGCAGCATCGTCATTTCCAACCTCAGATTCTAAAAGAATTATATAATTATTGCTTGTCAGTAACTTCCAATATTACATATTATTCAATATGATAGTATAAGAATCTCAATTACCAACCTGACAAATATAAAGGAACATTTAAATCAGGTAGAATCTGATATGGTCAGAATCTGGAGAATGACTTTGAAGACCTATTATCAGTTGATTAAATATAGATAAGGGTCATATTAACAATCAAATAAGGTAAATCCTTCAAATGTTGTAAAGAGATTCAAACTTTACCTCTATTACATGAATATTCATTTAAATCAGGCAGATTATCTTTACTTCGAATACCTATAATAATATAGTAAAATATAGAAGGAGTAATTAATAACTATGACATTCGTGTTAGAACACAATTTTTCTAAATTCATGATGAAATTATGATAAATACTACAAATTTGGAATTATCAGTACTTTTTAATACCACATATTAATTAATAGACAAAAAGTCAAAGGCTAACCTTGCATGATCGGAGGAACATTTAACTCAGGCAGACAATTATTTTTCATCCTATTTCCAAAACTTTGAACACCTTGTGAAGTAGCCTTATTAAAACTTGAACTACCATCTTTCATGCTAAAACGACCTAAGTCTAGAATCTTTAGACCACCCAATATGCCTTTACCCTTTTTTTGTTTTAAATTTGCAGACAAAATAATTTTCAAACTATATCATCAATAAATGTTTGAAATAATCAAATTATTTAAATGCTCAATGCAAAATTTATTCAATAATCTGATACGAACTAAGAAATAGAGAAATTAGAAACTAACCATTGCTCAAATCTCGCAGTGGAAATAACTTTTAATTATGTGCAAAAATTTGCGATGATGCGATGTTTCCACAACTCATTGATAGGATACTCATCAAAGGTGTGTAATTTTTACATGATGAAATAGTATGTCGAACATGTGACGTTGTTTGTATACTTTCTGGGGTATTGGTGATTCCATAAGCATTATTCCTTTCTAATTATATTGAATATGAACTATTATGGAATGTTCCTCGACATACAAGTGTATCAGTTGATATGTTTGAGCTCATCACATTCTTTTATTTTCTTATTTCATTAACAGCAACACTCAGAGGACATTTTTCCTGATGTCTCAATGGTTGTACTGTTCACGAATGAAAATCTGTAAACGTAAGTTCTATATTCAGAGCCATATTGAAAAAGATTACCTATTTGGAATTGACCATTCGTTATATTACGATACCTATTTGGAATTGACCATTCGTTATATTACGAAAGGTAAAATTATTTTCCTTTCATCCGATTCTACTCTCTCTGACATTCGTTAGGTCAACATTCTCTGTCTAATAAATATCGTTGCAAACAAAATAAGTTATAGATAGTCACAAGGTGGAAAGAAAGCAATTTCATAAGCAATTTAGCTTTTCTCTCATCATAATAAGTTAAAATGGTATCTAGAACGTGTGTTGTTATTTTTATGCTTTATGAGTTATTGGGAATTTCATATATTTTATTCCTTTCTAATTCTGTTGAATATGAAATATTTTGGAATATTCCTTGGCATACAGTGTGTCAGTTGATATGTTTAAGATCATCACATTTTTTTTGTTTTCTCATTTCATTAACAGCAACACTCAGAGGACAATTCTCCTTGCCTCTCGATGGTTGTACTATTCACGAATGGAAATCTTTAAACGTAAGTTCTTTATTCAGAGCCATATTGAAAAAGATTACCTGTTTGGAATTGACTATTAGTTATATCACGCAAAGTAAAATTATTTTCCTCTTGTTCGATTCTGCTCCCTCTGACATTCACTGGTTCAACGTTCTCTGTATAATAAATATCATTACAAACAAAATAAGTTACAGATAGGGGAAACGGCTCACAATCAAAAATCTGTTAATGTAAGTTATATATTCAGAACCATAGGGGAAAAGATTAGTGTTTGGAATTAACCATAGGTTATATCACGCAAAGTAGAATTATTATTTCGAAAACAAAATTGCACTATAATTAACACAACACAACCTTCGGTAAAACTTAAATTTTCTCTAAAATAAAATGCTATCTCAATAATTTGGGAGTTTTCATATTGATATGTCCAGCTATATAAATTGGGGAATTTTGGCATATAGATAATTGCTTAGTGGTACATAGAGATGCATCTACCTAATACTAAAAATAATAAGAAAAATACATCAAAAATATAGTTTAGTATTCAAAGTTTTATACCATTGCTTCTCGAAGAATATTTAGCCCATTTCTGTCTCCACACGCATACTCTGTTTATTCTCACTAATTTCTTGCCCTAATTTTCCATTTGTATGCACTACTGAAGCTGAATTTCATATGAGCCTTGAACCTTGTGGTCGTCTATTTAACGATAGATATAGGAAGAGGTAGAAAAATGTAAAAAGAAAGAGAAAGAGAGAGAGAGTGTAATACCCCGAGAAATTTTTTGTTGAAATTTTGTGCATAAATGTGTTGGGTTCTATCTTCTAGAATAAATTATAAATTTTTCATGCGGAATTTCTTAGATTATGACCCACCATTACTTAGAGTATCAAATAAGATTTCCAACGATATGTGGATCATCCAAAATGGACACCCGAGCGACGAGTTATGAACATTCCGATAGAACCGTGAATAGTAGTGAACAGTAAAACGAGCAGGAAAAAGTACTGAGACCTGGCGTATTTTTGCTCCAACTTTAAACAATCATAACTACTTGTACATAATGATCTGGGTGATCTACTATATATCAACGGAAAGCTCTGTGAGTCCTATTTCCAATGAAATTAGTTTCATCCAATTTGTCCATCAGAGCAAAAAGTTATGGTCGATCTACTTCAGCCTATCAAAAGCTAATTTTTGGGTCAACTTCAAACGATCATAACTCCTCGTACACAATGATCTGGGTGAGATACTATATATCAACGAAAAGATATGAGAGTGCTCTTTCTAATGAAATTAGTTTCATCTAATTTGGATATCGGAGTAAAACGTTGTGGTTGATCTACTTCAAACTATCAAAATAGTCCATCAAAGGACAAATTCGAGAATTATTTGATTTTTAGGAGAGTTTTGGTCATTCCCCCTCACCCAAAATCCGTCCAAACCTTATATTAAAGCTTATTAGAAGCATTATATGCTATATTTCATCAGATTCCCTCAAAAAGAAAACTCTAAGCTCCTACATCCAACTTCAAGAACCTCCAAAGTTCACCATTAATTCTGCAAATTTATTCAAGATTCCAAGTTCCTAGTTCAAGAACTCCAAGAACCATCATTCAAAGGCACGATTAACATCTCAGAAATGAGTATCGATCTAAAGTTCATCATTCAAGATATGTGGGGTTTTTCAACAAGAACACTCTTTCGTTCTTGTGCCCAAAAGTAATTTTCTTTACAAAGGCATGATTTTTATTTGATTTTTTATTAATTGGAAGCATGAACCCATATCTTATGATGATTATTATGAAATCTTGATGTTTATGATTTTGAAAGATGAATTTACATGTGTGGAGATATAAAGCATGAATCTTGAATGATATTTATCATGATTTTGATATTTGGGTCATGAATCCCCATTGAAAATTGTGTTTTTTTTTAGAAAGTGTGTGTTATAAGCACGTTGATGTTGAATATTTGAGATATTTTGAATGATTTGACCTTTTGGTCTTAATGGAGTTATTTTGAACTCGAGTGTGAATGAAATCCACAACGTGGTTGATTTTGATAGATGGCAAGTATGATGGCTCCCGATGTATATTTATATATTACTGAAATTATTTTGTTGTGGATTGTCTTTAAAATGATCTGAGCTAAGTCCGGAAGAAATCTTTAGCACCGAGTGGAAGTTATAAAGCGAACTTACTTCCCTAGAACTACGTGCCCCCATAGGAGTGAGCCTGAGGCTGATTTATATAGTGATCACTAGTTTGTGTGGATTTGATATCGATAGTCCTACTCCGATGGTAAGGATAGGACGGCTATCCCCAACGTGGGTTGTACGTTGGACTCCATGTAGCTCACATGGTTTATGTCGGTTATAGGATCTCCCAGTGTGTGTGTGTTTCCTTGTGTCTATGGTGAATGGTGAAGTGATTTGAAAGTGGAATTGTGAAAGTTATTCTTTCGAAAGATTTAAATGATATTTACATTATGAGAATTGATATTCTTGACGAACTGAAAGTGATTGACAAATTATATGATGACTCACGTGTGTTATTGTACTTATTTCATCCTCTCATGATTATGATGATTTTCTTCGGGCTATGTGAGTCTTTCATACATCCTGCATATTTCTTATAAATATTTATGATGATGATGTTTATATAACTGCATACACCCCCATATACTCGATTCCTTTCCATGGTACTAACCCACATCTTCAGATGTGGGCTGCATTTTCTTGAAATGTAGGTTCAGGTGCTCAGTTCCAGTTTCGATAGTGATTCTTCAGACAAGCTGTTCTACATCCTCTGTTGTGGTGAGTCCTCATGTTCCGAGGACGTGATGCCTTATGTTGGTTTCACGAAATTGTTTTCATTTGATAACTGAGTATGAGTCAGTTGGGGCATGTCTCAATGGCTCGCTGGTTTTATTAATTTTCTTAGAGGCTTATCAGACTAGTATAGATGTTGGGAGTTGACTAATAAGTCGTATTTTGTTATATTTCTGAAATTCTTTTATTCTTGGATGATGATTACTTTGTTGATATTTAAGGGTTATTTATGGAAACCCCATTGATTTGTGTTGAACTAAATGAAAATGGCTCAAAGGGTTAGCTTGGGGCTACTCGTAGCCTCAAGCACCGTGTGACGATCCGGGACCCATTTTTCGGGGCGTTACAGAGAGAGAGAAAGAAAGAGAAAGCGCGCGTGAAAGAGAAAGAGAAAGAGAAAGACAATTTGGTGGAATGCCTGAACGTTCCTATTTCATAATATGAGATATTTTTTGGCTTTTATCTATATTTATTATTATTATAAAATTAATATTATAGTTGTGGTCTTATTGTTTTTTGTTCTTGCTATTAATAAAATAACATAAACATACACCCTAATTTATCATATTTACACAAGTTCTCATCCTTATAAAGAAATTATAAAAATTTTAACAAATTATATATCTTCATTGGATGTATCAAAAGTTAATTATGTATCTCGACAGACCTAAAATCAGAAAAAAATTATTGAGATCTAATTATATATCCTTACAAAAAAAAATCTATTTTCGTTTGGATGTATCGCGGGCTAATTATGTATCTCAACAGACCTAAATTTGAGATTTTCAATAATTATATAAAATGATAAAATTTCCTGTAATTAAGCTTTAAACTATTGGAATTTGTGTTTTCCTATTTTTGTATTTGTTTAATATATTGATAGTTTGGTAGTCTTATTTAACCAAGATTAGTGTTACTTCGAAACTCATTCCAATATTCTTTTCAAACCATGAATATTTATTTGCCAAGTTGTCTAAAAGGTACATATGTACTTAATATAAGTCACAATCTGAAACTTTACAACAGTAAATATATTGGAATCTTGGTATTGTAAATTTAAATTTTGAGTTTCATATAGACTATCTCAAGAAACATAGTGCAATTTTTTCCATTTATTGTTAGTGTCCTTGCTATACTTTCCGTAAATACATTTGTATAGGATTCACAGGATCCAAATCCTTTAATTCGTGATTTGGCTGTACGAACTATGGGTTGCATTCGTGCTGATAAGATCATCGAGTATTTATGTGATCCCCTTCAACGTTGCCTTAAGGATGATGATCCATATGTTCGTAAGACAGTGGCTATCTGTGTTGCTAAGCTCTATGATATAAATGTCGAGCTTGTGGAAGATAAGGGTTTTCTCAATGCTCTCAATGACTTAATATCTGACAATAATCCTATGGTTGCTACAAATGTTGTTGCTGATCTTGCAGAAATCCAAGAAAGTAGTAGCAGACCCATCTTTGAGATCACCAGCCATACACTTTCAAAGTTTTTAACTGCTCTAAATAAATGCACTGAATGGGGTCAAGTATTTATACTGGATTCCCTTTCCAAGTACAAAGTTGATGATGCTCGCTAAGCTGAAAACATTGTGGAGTGACCCATCTTTGAAATTGCGTTGTTGTGCTTTCAACTGTCAAGATGATACTCTATCAAATGAAACTCATCACCAGCATTGATGTAGTTCAAAACTGATATAACACATTTACCAAAAATTAAGAGGTGGTGCCACCATTTCCACTTGCAAAATGGTATCAAAGTAAATAACCGAATATGCAAAATTACAAAGGGCTTTGTGTGCGTTTCAGCTCAATAATGATCTTTATGATCTAAAGACATCAGTTTTGAGTGCACATAGCAGGGGAAACTATTCCGAAGTTGTATCATGCAAACCTAATCACCGGTGTTTGCAGATCCCCTTCATGGCTCTATAAATGACATAGAGATCAAAGGTCCCCTAAAATAACACAGTTTGTTTTTGTTGGGTGCTAGACGACTAAGTTTCTCGGACTCTTCCAAAATATCATAGGGTGCGTGTTGGATCCTTCAAAAGTAGTGCATTTTTGAAGGATCAAACACGGGTACGACAACATATTTAAAGAGTCCGAGCAACTTAGCTAGACGATGATGCATGCCTTACTCGGATATAGTTGCAAAAAAAAGTAAATACTTTGTGTAGTGAGTAGGTGGAGGATAGAATTTATATGTTAATGCATTGTTCTTTAGCTAGACAACTTTGGAACTTCTTTTCTTAATACTTTTGGGATAAAATGGGCGATGCCAATTTGTTAAGGAGCTCTCTAGTAGCTCAACGAACTTCAAATTATAAAGAACTGAGGAACATGAGAAGAATAATTCCAGGTTATGTCTATGTAAAGAAGGGAACCAGAGATGTTACTTTTTATTTAAACATGTTAAAATATAAGTGTTCATGTTTGGTAGCTTTCTAGTGTAACCTAAGAAATGTATATAAGGATAGCATAACTTCTTGTATAATGGGATACCCCCTTTTATAACGTCCAACATTATCTAGTATTTGGCTGCTTTCCTTGCTCATATAACTAAAAAGGTGATGCAAAAGCATCAATTATCAACTCAAGACTTGATGCTCACATAACAAATGATCCAGGTGGTCTTAAATAATGCCACTGTGGAGACTGACAATCCAAACTTGCGAGATCGTGCATACATTTATTGACGTCTTCTCTCAACTAATCCTGAGGCATCTAAAGATGTTGTGCTAGCTAAAAAGCCCATGATTAGTGATGATTCAAACCAATTCGATCTTACTCTTCTTGACAAACTTCTTTCCAATATTGCTATTTTATCCGTTGTCGATTATAAGCCTCCAGAAGAATTTATCACTCATGTAAAGACCACTCAAAAAATTGAGGATGAAGCATATGCTGATGCAAGTGAACAGAGTAATTCTGATTCTCCTGCTCTTATAGAAAATAGTGGTGTGTCACCACTAGCTAGTACAGCTAATGCTCAGCATCCTACGACAAGGCAACCAGCTGTACCTGCTACTCTTGTACTTTTTTTTACTTCATCTTGGCATAGATAATAGCAATAGTGCTATTGTGTCAGCTGATCAGCCTACAACCCCTGTTGGCCCTCCTTCACTCGTCGTATTACCAACCTCTAGTGGGCAAGGTTTACAAATTAGTGCCCACCTGGTGTGGAGAGACGAACAGGTATTTACAGTATTATATTTGAGAAAAATTCACAGGTTCCTCGTGACGGCTTCATGAATTAGTTTAATAAGAATACATTTGGATAGGATAACAACAATAGTGCTATTGTGTCAGCTGATCAGACTGCAACCCCTGCCAACCTTCATTTACCCATTGCATTACCAACCTCTAGTGGGCAAGGTTTACAAATCAGTGCCCAACTAGTGTGGAGAGACGGACAGGTATTTTATAGCATGATGTTAGAGAAGTTCCTCTTGATTAGTTCATGATTTAGTTTAATAAGAATACATGATATCTTACTGTCGGTGGACAACTCCAAGTTCCTCAATTGCTACCTGGGACATCTGCAAGCACTCCAAGTTCAACTAATCACATCAGGTCTTTCAACTACTCGCAATATTTGTAAAGTAAAGCTAGTAACGTCTGAAGCTCGGTGAGGGGATCCCTTACTATATCATATCAATAATTTCATACTTTGATAATCACAACTACTGCAAAAGCAACTTAAGAGTTCAGATTCCAAACCAGAAAGCAAATTCTTTAGTAATGCTATGTTTAGGATATAACTTTTATTTGGCCGAAAAAAACCCATAACTACATCCATACCAATTCCTAATTCGAAAAGAAGTTTGATATATGTATCTACAACAGTTATTAAATATATCTGCAACAGACAAATATAAATCACGCGTGCAATATTAGAAACCATCAAAAAAAACTACTCAATAAAAATCCTTGATTCCATACCACGTGAAGTAATACTCTAGCTAAAAGGAAAAATCAACAATACTCTGTCACTATCATGATGCCATACCTCTAAAATAGGATTAGGTGTAAAGTCAGGAGGCAACACTTCCTGTTTTCCAGGTGGTGCAAGATACAACATCTGAACCAATTTATCTGCCGCCTCTTAGTGCTTTTCATTTGGCTGCATTGATGAAAGCAGATGGTTAAAAGAAGAAAAGTGAAACTCCCGAACATCCTCAGCGAAGGGAAGAACATTTAAGTAAAATAAATCAGGCTACAAGTAGCAGTCCAAGAGAATGCCAACAATCTAAGATAAGAATAATCAAGAGTTGAAAATTTAAACCATACTTACAGTATTATCCTTGTCAGAGACATTTGGAGTGAGGACCCCAAAAACAACATTACCCTATCCTTGCCTCCATACACATTTGACAATTGCTACTTTGTTCATTTTCTTCATTGCCCTTGCCAAAGCAGAAAGTGCAAGGATGGCTTTTTGTTGCCAGGTTCGCCTATGAAAATATTTACATCTTTTAGGTAGAAATGCCTGAGTAAACAAAGTATTATTGTATGAAGATTGGAAAGACAAACATCACAAGACATTCCCTCCTATCCAAATATCAACCAGAAAAAAACTGTGTAAACAGTACTCAAGAAACAAATTATTCCGCATTATATTTGTAGCATCTGTGAATCCTAGAAGCTTTACACTTTTCTCTGGTTTGAACTTTACAGCCTCCAACTCAGCAAAGGATATAGGAACAACTTGAAATCCATACTAAAAACCTTTAATTCTCTATTCTGGTGGCACAACTTTATTAGGGTCTTCTATTCTTTTATATTCATATAAAAAATTTCATACTTTGATAAACACAACTACTGCAAAAGAAACTTAAGAGATTAGATTCCAAACCAGAAAGCAAATTCTTTAGAGATGCTATGTTTAGGATATAACTTTTATTTGGCCGAAAAAACCCACAACCACAGCCATACCAATTCCTAATTCGAAAAAAAGTTTGATATGCCTATGTTAGTAAAAAGAACACAACTACTGCAAAAGCAACTTAAGAGTTTAGATTCCAAACCAGATAGCAACCAGAAATCTTTGTGCTTCTGGCCGATTTTCTAATCACCAGGTAACCTAAATGCATTCTTCCTAAATACTCCAAATTCTACTAATATGAAAGCAGTAGTAAACTTTCTATTGTAAATAATATTTCCAACGAACAGGAAATTTTAAGATAAGGAAGTTGAGAAAAGTAACAACCATGCAGCTGGAATGAAGGAGAGGCCAAAATGGGAGACAACTCTAAGATGTAATAGTCAATTTATACAAAGAGTTATACAAATGTGACGGTATTATTCAACTACTCACATCAGGTCTTTCAACTACTCGAAATGTTTGTAAAGTAAAGCTAGTAACGTCTGAAGCTCAGCGAGGGGATCCCTTACTATATCATATCAAAAGAATGTGATAAGATTAAACATATCAACTGATACACCTGTATGTCGAGGAATATTCCAAAATATTTCATATTCAACAGAATTAGAAAAGAATAAAATATATGAAATTTCCAATAACTCATAAACTTACAGTCATGCTTGGATCGAGACTTTGATTTCTAGGTAAATGACAATAATAAGGCAACTATCATGGGATTTCTACAACATTGTAGAAATAGGATTCCAAAGTACTCAGATCCATTTTCTAAATCTTTGCACCCACTATACTGATAGAAATTTAATGTTGTTTGTGAGAGCAATATTATTTTGTTAACATCTACATCAACTACTCCCTAATCCCAAATTAGTTGGAATGAGTCTGCCATATCCAATCTATTATATTTAGGTTCCATTCGTTCCAATAATCTGTGTTAAGATTGGTGCTATTAAAACTTCAATGAACCTATGTCGTGGACATACCACCACGAGAAAAAGCAAACACAATGCATAAGAATAGTGGATTCCTTACATATTTGGTGCAAGACATCCTCATCAATAAAGCAAAAGCTTATTCCATATTTGAAAATAGGAGAAAATATCATTTCTCAGGTTGTCACAACCTAAAAACCTAATTGAGAATCGATTACCTCTAACATCCTGAAAACGTAAGTTTAAATTGAATTCTCTCAGGGTCATCTTGAACAGCTCTGGGTCCGTATATATTAAATAGAACTGCAAAAAGAAAACATTTGTCAATCACCAAACTATGGTAGGAAATACATTTATGAATGTGCGACAAAACATTAAAGAAAATTTAAAAAAATAATAAAAAATTTGAAGAGTTATATCACACAGTGAGACAGAAAATAAAAAGGAGAAGGCTCGGAACAAAAAGTTTAGACCATGATTCATATTAAGAATTGGACATCCCTGTTGATTTCATAAATATCATGTACTCACCAAAATGACCATGATCGGTGATCAGGCAACGTCCCTCACTGTCAACTTTAAGAAGCTCATCTCTGGAAAAGCACTCGAGGTCGTCTGCTATCAAACGACACTCCTCCTTTCTAGGTTGATAACCTTTAAATGTTGCGAGGAGACAAGTGAAGCCTTCTTCTGCCGATATTGGCAGAGCTACCTCATTGCTCAAAAAAGCAGAGTTTACACGATAAAAGGCTGCAACACCTGGAAAAATAGACATAGAGTCAAATCATTTGTGCGGAGAGATGAACAGGTATTTACAGTATGATGTTTCAAAACAATTCACAGGTTCCTCTTGACTGCTTCATGATTCAGTTTAATAAGAATACATTTGGTCTTGCTGCCGGTGGACAACTCCAAGTTCCTCAATTGCTATCTTTGAATCCGCAAGCACTCAAAGTTCAACAACTCGCATCAGGTCTTTTAATTACTCACAATGTTTGTAAAGTAAAGATAGTAACGTCTGAAGCTCAGCGACGGGATCCCTTTCTCTCAACCACGTTAAAGCATTAACACCAAAGACATTAACACATACCCCAAATATTGGTTCCCACACACACAAAAAAAAAAGCAAATTGAATGATGAATTTCACCTCAACATATTAACCACTGACATATGGAAAATGCCAAACTTGTCAAAACTTATAGAACAGTTTCATCCAGTAATTTTCCAGGATGATTGCTGAAAATAAAAACCATCCAAAGGACATGATCACACCCAACAAACTATTAAGAAGTATAATACCACTCATATGAGACAGAAATAGAGGAATAGGAAGAGGAAGAACTATATGAAAACAAATGCAAGTGCCTTTCAAGTAAATCTAAAGATATTCTGTGTGCAAAAGTACTTTATAGTCATAAGCATCAAGAAACAAAAAGAAGAGGCAAAAGGAAGAGCCTATTGAAAATGCCTATCAAGTAAATCTACATCCTCCATTTGACAAAGCTCTTTGTGATCATAAGAACAAAAAACAAAGGTTTACTGGATATATATTCTAAGCTACTGTTGAAGAATTATATTCTGTCCATAACAATAACAGTGACTACAAAATATTTCCTTCAACCGGCAACCAAAAATCTTTGAGCTTCTGGCCGGTTTTCTAATCACTAGGGAACCTAAATACATTCTTCCTGAATGCTCCAAATCCTAATAATATGAAAGCAGTAGTATACTTTCTATTGTAAATAATATTTCCAGCGAACAGGAAATTTTAAGATAAAGAAGTTGAGAAAAGTAACAACTATGCAGCTGGAATAAATGAGAGGCCAAAATGGGAGACAACTCTAAGATGCAATAGTCAATTTATACAAAGAGTTATGGAAATATGACGATATTATCCAACATACTCACATAAGAATTTAAATAGAATAAGAGGAAGCTTTCGCGATATTATTACTGAATAATACATTCTTCCACATCTGGCCACTAATAGTACAATACACACAGCGCGAAAGCAACATCCTTATTATCTAGTAAGCCTTAACAAATTCTACTGGACGAAAGTAACTGCTTTTTGCTAAAGTAATCCACTAAATTGAATAACAAAAGAGCTGATATTGGTTCAAATACTCAAGCAATAGAATCAACACAGCTCTTTATAAACCAAAACATCACATCTATAACAAAAGTGGATTATTACGTTTCCAAGAAATAAAACAAAAAATCTAGTCCATATTAATTAAGCATTGGAATCAAATTAAATAGGTATCAACAAAAACATATTGTTTGCAACAAAACTAATTCCTTGGAAAAACATTAAAAAATAATTCTTTCTCTAATCATCATCTTCAAGCTTGTTGGATGCTCTAACTTATGCAAGTTTCTCCTTCTTAACCACTTTGTTAAGCTTAGTGCTTGAGAGTTGTGTATTGGGGTCATCTTCAACTTCTATGCTAAGCGATTCAACCTCCAATAAACTTCTCTTGGCCTGAGTGTTTGTTGGAGTATTCAAGTCATTATCAGGATTAGAATCCTATAATGTAAGGGCAACTTTAATTTCAAAATTATCGATAATAAACAACTCTATGATAATTATTGTGTTTATATATAGATATATAGAATGACAGAAAAGGCAATATTGAAATCACCGCAATTTCATGAGTTTCAGCAGCGACCTTTTCACAGATGAAATTTGGATCCTATGAATATGAAATTATTTTATTAACAATCAGTCACAAACCTTTAAGGTATTGATATATAGTTGTGAACATTAGAAACCAGTGTGCTTTGAGTTATGTATAAACAAAAACATACTGGAAAATCGTCGTCACTGGAAGAAGGTCAAAACTACTTGGTAAGTTCCTCATCATCACAAATCTTAAGAACGGTATAAACCTCAACATGTTGTTCTACATTATGTCTCTTGACAACTACCTTAAACAGGGCATTTTTATCAAGAATAGTATTGAGCTCCACTGGATAAGCACCATCCTCATCGAAATCAGTAGTCTGTAAGCCAAAATACACAGTATTTTATGTAGTAAAAGGGTTCTTTCCAAAACAATATAGATAACAACAAACTATGCATTTAAAAAAGTCTAAAACAAATTCTATATGAAATACGTCATTATCATACCTCCTCTACCTATCCTTTCAATTGAGTAGCAGATTCCCTATGAGCTTTGCTGCATCGCAATCCCAAACCAACAAAGAAACAAAACCAGTACCGTCTATTACTCTCACTTGGAGTTTATATCTGGAACAAAAGTTTACAATATAAATTTTGAATCACATTTCAAAATCTCATTTAAAATATTCACAATTGGGCTCAAACCTATGAGCAGTAAAATGATCCAGGCAATCACATTTCTTGCAATGAAACTTATTTCTAATTTTTGCGACCTTTTTAGGGCATTTTTTGCAACCCATATATGACCAACCATTTTCCATTTATATATGAACAATGGTTGCATATAGGGGTATACATAGGTCGGGTTGGTTTGGTTTTTATTTAAAAAAAGTAAACCAATCATATCGGTTTATTAAAATTATAAACCAAATCAAACCAACATAAAATTAGTTTTTTTGGTTTAGGTTTTAGTCGGATTTTTTGAGTTTTTCATTTTTTTGGGTTTTTTTATAATCTTTAGTTTTTACAATTATATTGTGATTGAAGACTAGATCAAATATATTTTCACTCATTTGCTAATGAAAAACCATAATTATGAAAAAAAGAGGAGCGAAAAACTCTCTTGAAACTAAAAAGTGAGATGAAGAGTGAAAAGTTTAGGTTTTAAGTTTATATTGGGTTTTCAATCATTTAATTAGCAATTAATGAACAAATATTACAACTAAAAGGCTCAAATCTAAATATATATATATAGGGCAAAATTTAGAAATAGCATACTTATCCCCTTAATTATGAGTTTCATAGCAACAGTTTCATAATTACATAATATAGCAAGTTGTACTTTTATTTTTGCTAACTGTTGCTACAAAAATACAAATACATATGATTTTTACTGCCCTTATTATCGATATACATTTTGTATTTTTGCAAACTGTTGGTACAAAAATACAAATACATACAAATACATATGCTACAAAATGTAATTTGATAAAAGTGTTGTTATTTTTTGTAATTTAATACTTAAGTATGTTACTTTATGTATTTTTCAAATATATATCTACATCTACTTTCAAATTATTGAAAATTACTAAAACTAGTTGAAAAAGTATTTAAAAAGTAGATTATAATTAATATTTTATGTATAAAAAAGTTTGAATATTATATATATATATATATATATATATATATATATTATATCGATTTGATTCGGGTTTGGTTTGACTTTTTTTGGTTAGCAGCAAACCAAACCAAGAATGGTCGATTTTTTTTTCTAACACCAAACCAATCAAACCAAACCATAAGTCAATTTTTTTTCCTCGATTTGGTTTGGTTCGTCGGTTCGGTTTGACTTGACATTTGGTCTGTACACCCCTAGTTGCATATATCCAAAAGTCCCCCTCCTATCACATATAGAAAAGAAGATCCTATAAAGAATTAATTTTCTGGATCAATTGGTTATTTGTTAATTCCAAATGCATGCCAAATTATACTCACATGAAGACACTCAACTAATTGCACTATAGTTTTACCCTCCACATCTCCAGACAGTAGCTCATCCGAAACAGAATAAGAATGCTGAGTTGAAATTTGGCTAACTCTCAAAGTGTTATCTCCATGCACACCGATCAAACTGTATTTATTTATCAATTTGCTATAGTTGTAGTTGTACAATTGAAATTGAAAAAACATATAATATAATATAGATCGATTGAAAACCTGGTCTTAAAATCAACAACTTGAGGAAGATCAGGATTAACCCACAACTTTGAAGCATGCCAAGTATTACGGACAGAGTACTTTTCTATATCCACAAACACACTCCATATTAAGCATACATAGGTTGTTAACTATATAAGTACTTGGTTAACTATACACAAGACAATTCGTACCTTAGAATTTATGCGCTTGAATGAATTGTATAACAACTACGACTGGAGCAGTGTTGGATCCATCCAAATATGGAGTGATTTGTTCAACAAAATCACCCCAAAAAGTAGCCTCAATGTTGTTCAACCTACATGAAAGTATACATCATCATAACAAAGGAAAAAATATAATTTCTATAGAAATTAGTAATTTTATTCATAAAACATGAGATAACTCGTGGTCTTGTAACTCGACATTCATAAAAACGCTGATCTTATCATTTTATTTGTGCAATTGAATTGCCCCGTGGCCAACAATCTCACCAAAGACATCTAATATTGATTCAAAAATAATAATAAGTTAGTTATTGGTTAAAAAATAATGAAAATAATGATGTATATTACAATATAAATCTGTTATGATAATTACCAAATAATTCGTTCTCGTCAACATTCACGTAGTCAATCAAATGCTTATAAGGTCATATATTGAAGAAATTCATACCAAAAAGTGGATCATTTATTTCTTCAACCATTGTTCTATTTGTGAACGTCAACCTCATCCTGTGCTTAGTGGTCTTAAACTTGAAAATATTTGGACCAACCACAAATTTTTTCATTATATATAGCCCTAGCTCACTTATTTTTCCCTTGAACAAACGCATAACATATCTCCCAACAGTTGCATGGATACGATCTTCCTATACAAAAATTCAACACCTATATTATATCCATAATTGAAAAACGTCAAGATATACATGTATAACTAATTTTAAAATTTATATATCAATACCTTTTTGTCCTGCAACACCATCTCCATCGATTGTGGATTGTCTTCCTTTTCACGATCAGGAATAACCCACAATCGCACGACTCGCACTTTTAAACACCACTGCATTTTTGTCCCTGAAACCTCTTTGATTAAGTCAATCTTAGCATCCATAATATTAATGAAGCAAATGAGTTAACTGATTCTTTTTCTATAGATTCCTCTGTAGCTTCAATGCTCATATTACGTAGGAACCATCCTATTATATAGTAATTTTACAGGAAAAATTAGTTAGAATCAACTATGATCAGATTATATGATCAGAATATATTACTTTTCCATATAAAATTATTGTCTCATGATTAGTTGTATTACAATTTAGTAGAACTTACCATAGTCATATATGGTATTGATTGGCAGTGTAAAGGTTTGATTTATTATAGATACAATTCACTTACCATAGCCATCTAGTTTTCATCCATGGGAGTAAGGAAATTTACAATTCACTTACCATATCCGTCTAGCATTTGTATGATCTTCTTAAATCACTTGATTGATTGGAATATATATTTGAAAATTGAAATACATATTGTGGAATTCGGAGTATCGTTTGATTGCAATATATATTTAAAAAAATAGAATATAGATTTTGGAATTACTCCTATAGTTTGATTGAAATATATATTTGGAATACAAATTGTGGAATTACTCTTAATGATAGTGAAATTATGAGTAATTGATGGATGATCTTCTTAAATCACTTGATTGATTGGAATATATATTTTGAAATTGGAATACAGATTGTGGAATTACTCCTATAGCTTGATTGGAATATATATTTGGAATATAAATTGTGTAATTACTCTTAATGATAATGGAATTAGGAGTAATTGACGGATGATCTTCTTAAATCAGTTGATTGATTGGAATATATATTTGTAAATTGGAATACAGATTGTGGAATTACTCCTATAGCTTGATTGGAATATATATTTAGGAGTAATTGACGAAACTTTTATGTGAATATGTTAAAGTCTTACATATCTATGAAATAATCTATATACTAATTAAATAGAAGTCAAACTTAATTATTTTTTACCACAATGTGAAATATATAAATAATTATAATAGTGTTCATTAATAGGAGTCAATTCTAATTATTTTTTATCACAATATCAAATAATCTTTATTAATCTAATCAAATTAATGTTCTTTTTCTAAAACTAAACTAATAACGAATTAAACTTGAAAAGATATAAAACATACCAAAATTATTATTTTTTTTAAAATAAATAAATCAATTATTAGGGGAAAAACAATTTCTGCCTTTTTTTGAATTCTTTTCGACATTATAGATGTAATTAAATAATCAATTAAATATAATCAAATAATACAATTAAGAGGGATTTATGGAAAGAAGATTACGTGAAATTCTAGGAAAAATTACAAATAAAGATAAAGTAGCACAAATAGAAAATTATTTATTATTTATTTATTTATTTATTATTAAATTTCTTTATTTTAATTAAAACATTTTCTACCTCATTGGAATCCTTTCCAAAATTATAGTTGTAATTAAATAATCAATTAAATAAAATCAAAGCATATAATTAGGAGAGATTTATGTAAAATAAATTTCGTGATATGCTAGGAAAAGTTACAAAGAAAGATGAAGTAGCACAGAAATAGAAAATTATTTAAAATTTTATGGATTTTTTATTATAGATTTATTTATTTTATTTAAATAATATCTATAATTTGACCTAATTGAAAGAGAGTTACCTTTTTTTTAACTAACCAAATCAACGTTTTCCTAAAATTAAACTAATAACAAATTAAATATTCAAAAGATATAAAATATAATAAAATTATTATAAATATATATATATATATATATATATATATATATATATATATATATATATAAATAAATCTGTAACTAATGATCAAAATAATTTTCTACCTTATTTAATTTCTTCCCGAAATTATTGAGGAAGCTAAAACAATCTATTAAATAAAATTAAACTATACAATTACAAGAGGTTCATGGAAAGTAAATTACGTGAAATTCTAGGAAAAATTACATAGAAAGATGAAGTGGCACGGAATTAGAAATAATTTGAATTATTTTTTTACCACAATGTGATATATATATGGGAGCTGCTAAATGATCATAATTTTTTTACCGTAAAATGGTCATAAATGTACAAAGACCATACTAATCTTTTCCTTAAATAAAAAAGAAGTAAATTTTTAATGTTAAATGCAACTAAAATTTATGTGGGATAAGTTATCACTATCATTAAATGTGAAGGAAAATTATTAAATTAACTTCAGTATTTGGAACCCACCTAACTTCATCCATTGCATTTTCATCCTTCTCCCTCAATCTTCAATTTAGTCTTTTTTTAAAAACAAAATTTAAAACTAATTTTATTACTACATTGATCATAATTATTTAAAATATTTTTTAGAACAGCTCATCAATGATTATTAATATATTGCTCATAATCCTTTAAAATATTTTAGAAAAAGTTCATCTATGATTAACTAATTTTGAACTTATCACAATAATAAATTTATTATTATATAAAAGTCATTCAATTCTAAAGTTTATAACATTTTTTTAAAACATTAGCTAGGGTTGATAAATATGAACGATATAATTTTTATAATGTGTCAGTGTTTATTATATTTAAAGTATTATGAATTTTGATTGCTAATATTGAAATATTTTCAAATTAGACTTAAAAAATTAAAAATTTATTTAAATATAATTTAAATATATTTAAATATAATAATTAATAAAACTATTTAATTAGAGTACATATTTTTTGCCATAATTTTTTGGCCCAAAAATGGCCATAAATGTATAAAGATTATACTAACATTTTCCTTTAAAAAAGTAAATAAATTTTTACTTTCTTCTAAATTCAAGAAGTTATATGTAACTAAAATTTATGTTGAATAAATTATGACTATCATTAAATATGAAAGAGGAATATTTATTTAACTTTAAAATGGGAGACCCGTATTAATTTCACCTTCTATCCAATCACACCCTCCCTTTTCGTCCTTCTCCCTCAATTTCTCTTCAGTCTTTTATTTATCAAAATTTAAAACTAATTTTATTATATATTGATCATAATTCTTTATAAAAAATTTGGATAAAGGTCATCAGAGGTTAACTAAATTTTGAATTTATCATAGAAATTTATTTATTTATTATATAAAAGTCATTTCATTCTAAAGTTTATCACAAAAGTATTTTTCTTAAAACATGAACTAGGTTCAACAAATATGAAAAATATAATTTTATAATGTGTTAATATTTATCATGTCTAAAATATTTTAAATTTTGATTATCATTATTGAAATATTTTCAAATTAGACATATAAATTATTTAAATATGTTTAAATTTATTAAAATATAATAATTAATTAAAACTATTTAATTAGAGGATATATTAATAGTGAATATAAGTAATATTCACAAGTTATCAAATTAGCGTAATACAGAGGTACAAAATACAACAATAATGCTTCTTGATATCTTTAGTTGTTGTTAACTAGGGTCCACAAATGTAAATTTTGTGATTTTCACAATTTCTATAATATGTCAATATCTATTATGTGTATAATGATTTGAATTTTGACTGTTGTAAATAAAATATATTAAATTATATTTAAAACTTATCTAAATATATAGCTTAAATTTTATTCAAATATGATATTACTTAATTAGAGATCATATTAATAAAAAATATAAATTATAATTTGCAAATTATAAAATCGATGTAACATAAGGACGTAAGACGACAACATCAATGCATGACTCATATGAGTTGCTGTTAACTAGGATAAAAATATATGAACTATACGATTTTTATAATATGCCGATGTCTACCATGTTTAAAGTGTTTTGAATTTTGACTGTCGATATTGATATATTTTGAAATTATGTTTAAAAATTATCGAAATAAAATTTAAATTTATTTAAATATAATATTTAATTAAATTGCTTTATTAAAGGACATATTCATAAAAATTATCAGTAATGAATCACGAACTATCAAATCAGATAACCTAAGGATCTAAGGCTACAACATTAATGCGTCTTGTTATCTCGAGTTGTTGTTAACTAGGGTCGACGCATGTGAACTGTATAATTTTTAGGATTCTATAATGTGTCGACGTCTATTATGTCTAAAGTGCGTTTGAAATTTTGATTGTTGTTATTATTCAAATTATTTAAACATATAGTTTAAATTTATTGCAAGTTGGCACAGGCACCACTACAATAAAAAATAATTTAAACATAATTAATAATTAGAGGTCGTATTAATAACATACATAAATGATAATTTACAAGTTATCAAAATAACATACACGAGAGCCTAAGCCCCCCACAACATTAGAGAAAACTTTTTAGGATTGTTGATAACTAGATTGACACACATCAACTATATGAGTTTTAGGATTTCTATAATATGTTGATGTTCACCATGTCTAAAGTAAGACTCGTATTTGATAGCAACTAACTCTTATAAATAAAACTAAATTGATATTCAAGATACATATATTATTTATTAAAAATATATAAATGAATAAAAATATATATATTTATAACTAATATTATAAAAATAATTGATTCATGTTTTTCGATAATTTTTTATGACCCACGTAATTTAATTCAAAAGAAAAGAAAATATGAGTCTATAACCTTGTTCAACAATAAAATTCTATTTTAATTCGATAATTAAAATAGTTGTGTAGTTAATCAGTTATGCTAGATTAATAAATAAATAAATAAAAAATAATAAAAATACGTGGCATAACATAAAATTACAAGAAGTAATGATTGGCAAATAAAAAGAACGGAAATGGAACATAAATAATGTAGAATAAAAAATTAAGATTAAAAAGCAAAAACTAAACTTGTAATAAAAAAATCGAATGATGAAAGAAGCTAAATATCCATGCGACACCTTTTATTTTGGAGAGAAATTGATGAAAGAGGCTAAATTGTTATTTTTTTTCTTTTATTTTTAATTTGAGAATAATTTAAAATAAAAAGTTAGCAAATGTATAATTTATTTAATTTATAAAAGAAAAAATTATGTTTGATGAGTGTGATATGAAATGATACAAGTTATTTAATATAATAAACCAACTATTAGTAATAATTTGTTTTCACTTTAAATACGTAAGTTATTTGTAGTTTTATTTAAATTTAATATTTTATGTTATTATTTTACTTTAAAATTGTTTTATACATAATTTTTTTAAATGTTTAAAAAATAGGCATAATATTACGGAAAGTATAGGTGTAAGATTTTCATAATATAGCATATGTATGCTTGATTTTCATAATTAGGGTCGACATTTATGAATTGTATAATTTTCGTGATTTTTATAATATGTCAATGTCTATCATAACTAAAGTACTTTGAATTTTGAGTGTTGCTATTGAAATATTTAAAAGTTATATTTAATATATATATATATATATATATATATATATATATAGTTTAAATTTTATTCAAACATAATAATTTATAAAATTACTTATTTTGAGTTCATATTAATAGAAAATATAAGTAATGATTCATAAGTTGTCAAATTGGCATAAAATAAGGGCCCCAAAACTATAATATTAATTTTTTAGTACTCTCCTAGGTTGTTGTTGACTAGGTCGAATAAACTTCTTTGAAAAAAGATTACAAAAATACAATACTAAATTTATATTATGTCTACATAGAGATTAAATTATTTTATTATAAAATCAAACACTAAGCTTCATCACAACAACAACAACAAACCCAGTGTATTCCTACACAGTGGGGTCTGGGGAGGGTAAGATGTATGCAGTCCATACCACTACCTCCGGAGAGGTAGCAAGGCTGTTTTCGATAGACCCCCGGTTCAAGACAAAGAATAATAAATAAATTCATAATAAAAGCATGAAACAAGATAGCACAACAGAGATAAGACACCCACACATTAATACCCTACACTAACGTACCAAAGGCACCCCCCACATGCACTAGCCTTCTATCTTAATGCGCATCCTCCACACCTTCCTATCTAGGGTCATGTCCTCGGTAAGCTGTAACTGCTCAATGTCACGTCTAATACCTCTCTCTAATACTTCTTCGGCCTGACCCTATTCCGCCTGAAGCCATCCAAAGTTATCCTCTCACACCTACGAATTGAGGCATCTGTGCCCCACCTCATCACATGCCCGAACCATCTCAGTCAAACTTTACGCATCTTGTTCTCCACCGAAGCCACTCCAACCTTCTCACGGACAGTCTCATTCCTAACCCTATCACCCCTAGTAAGCCCACACATCCAACGCAACATCCACATTTCTGTCACCTTCAATTTTTGAATATGAGAGTTCTTGACTGGACAACACTCCGCTCCGTACAGCATGGCCGGCCAGACTGTCACTCTGTAGAACTTGCCTTTCAGTTTGGGCGGCACCTTCTTATCACGTCACACTCCCGACGCGAACCTCCACTTCATCCAATCTGCCCCAAGATGATGGGAGATATCTTCATCAATCTCACCATTTTCCTGAATCATCGATCCGAGATACTTAAAATATCACAATAATATATTTGCCGATCTAATTAAATTAGATTTTTAATCATTTGATTTGATTTGATTTGATACAATCTTACCGAGTCTTACAAGTAAATTTAAAATATAATTTAAATAGATCAGTGATTAGAATGTAGTTATTTTTAATTAACTAATTATAGCAGATTTAAATAAAATTTTACTGCATTTAAACTTAATTTTATCTTAATCAGATATTTTAATAATTTATATTACTCTCAAACATTATTTATTGGAATAATACTTTTATGGTCTATTATTAAATCGAATTAACTAATAATTACTGCAAATGTAATTATTGTTAGTTGAACAAGGATTAATAACTGAACATAATAATTTGGGTTGATGTTTATTAGGGTCAACAATTATGAACTCTATGATTTTTATAATGTGTTAATATCTATCATGTCTAAAGAATTTTGAATTTAGACAATCGTTATTGAAATATTTCTTAATTATATTTTTAAACTATTTAAATATGTTGTTCGATTTTTTTAAATATAAAAATAAAATCACGTAGTTAAATTTCATATTAATAACAAATATAATTAATGATTCACCAATTAATAATTATATTTTTTATTCACCAGTTAACAAATATAATAATTAAAGTACGTAGGAATTGATGTTTATCCAATATTGCTTTTTTAAACTATATAATTTTTATTTTGTGACGATATCTATCATGTCTAAAGTAATTTGAGCTTTGACTATCACTATTGAAATATTTTTAAACTATATTTAAAAAAAAAAACTATTCAAATATGTAGTTTAAATTTATATAAACATAAAAATTAATATAGTTCCTTAATTAGAATTCATATATATTAATAAAACTATAAATAATGGTTCCTAAGTTATCAAATCAGCGTAACATAGTGACGCAAAACTACAATATCAATGTATGACTCTCTTAGGTTATTGTTAATTAAAGTTGACACTTATGAATTATATGATTTTTATAACTTGTTAATGTCTATCACGTATAAAGTATTTTAAGTTTTTATTATTTTTATTAAATATTTTCATATTATATTAAAAATTGTTTAACTATGCAAACTTTTAGTTTAAAAACTTGTAAATAATTTTTATTCTTTTATTTATGTATTTTTATTATCATTTATATATAATTCAAGTGTAAGATTAACATAGGGTAATTGTTTTTCAACTAAGAAAGTTTTTTGCGAAATTTTCAAATGTTATGTTGACTTCTTTCCACTCTACTTCTAAAAATAGATAGAAAAGATTTGAAATGAAAAAAAAAATCATTTGAATTATCATGAGAAAAATTATAGCATAATTAAAATTGTACAACTGAATTCATAAAAAAATAACTAACTTTTTGTGTTGGAAATTTCGATAATTGCTTATTTTATGTAATACTAAACTATGAATCAGATTTCAACAAAAATAAAAACTAAAAGTTATTCAAAATATTGATAGTTTTTAAGATATATATCTATACCTCCTATTTATCTATATAAAATAAAGAGATATAAAATTTAAAATTAAAGATTAAAAACATAAGAATTATTTATATGATAAAACACATAATTAAGTAGATATGATACATAAATATATAATGTTAAATTAAAAATTTCAGATAATACTACTTTGGTCACACTAATTTTGGATATATGAGAATATAATTAATTAACAAACCTATTATTTCAATTATGGAACGGTCGGGACTGACCTAGGCTATCTCTACTTATCTCTACATGCTCGTTTTCTCTTATACTTTTAACGTTCACTTTTAAACGGTCGGGACTGACCGGCCGACGCCGGCGATGGCGTAGTAGCGCCGGAAATAGGTAAGGTCACTACCTCTCCCTCTCTCTTCCTCTCACCAAGCCCTTCTCTTCCTTCAGTTTGGTGCCAGACACTATTATGACCAGCAAATTTAAAGCTTCCACTGGCTCGGCTCTTGCGACGGTGGAAGAGTGAAACGTCATCCAAAAATGGTTTAAAAATTATTAAAATAGTGGGTAAGACGTCAGCCAATGACCAGATTCTGGCAACATAAAAAATAAGCCCCAGCGACATTCCGGCGATGAACAACTGGCCTCTTTATGGTGACTGTACTTCTGGCAATCAATTTCGACAGCAAAATTGCCGTGACCAGCATACGCGGAATCCCGGTGACATCTTAACTTTACTATGTAGTTTACTCTTCACAATTTAGTTTCTTGGTAATTTTAATTTCGATTTCTTATGATTTTAGTTGTGGCTGATTTTGCATATTGGTAGATATTGTGTGTATTTAGTGCATTCCTGATGTCTATTCTACTATTTTCTCCTACGGTTCCTTCATTTGTGTGTTTGTGTGCGGTTGGTTTGGAGCACGGTGTGGACCGCTGTTTGGATAACTGAGTGGCGGATGTGGGATTTCGGGGACACTCCTCTATATATCCCTGTAAATTGTAACCTTGAACTCTATTTCTATTTCTCTAGTTCTTTATTCTGATAGAATATGTTGTGCTTGAAGTTTGGTTGCATTTCGTTCTTTGCATGTGCCTTTTAGTGTTATTAGCTTACTGCTGTTTTTACCCTTCGCTATAATTTGTCTTGAGTAGTGGCTTGAGTGGCTCATGGTGGAATAGGGTCATATCCTGGAGGGCCCAGGGGCTGGGGATGGGCTCGAGGGTTGGTGTTGGATTAAGTACGAGGTGCGGAGTGCAAGGTTTTAAGGGAGGGGATAAGAAAGGTGATAGTTTAATGGTACAATCGTGGAACATTGGGACCCTGTAGGGTAAGTTGATAGAACTGGTTAAGATTCTTAGAAGGAGAAAGATTAATATTGCGTGTGTTCAGAAGACCAAGTGGGTAGGTTCCAAGGCTAGGGATATAGATGGTTACAAGTTGTGGTATTCAGGTAGTGAAAGGCGTCGGAATGACTTAGTATCTTAGTGGACGAGGAGCTTAGGGGGCAAGTAGTGAAGGTTAAAAGGGTTAGTGATAGGGTTATGACTATCAAGTTGGTCTTGGGGGGTTACTTTGAACATCTGTAGTGCATATGCACCACAGGTGGGCCTGGACGAGGAAGAGAAGAAGAATTTTTTGGAGGTTTTGGACGAGGTGGTTAGAGGCGTGCCTAGTTCGGAGTAGATTTTCATAGGTGGGGATTTCAATGGGTACATCATGTCTTTGCTGTTAGGGTACGATGATATGTACGGGGGCTTTGGGTTCGGGGTTAGGAATGATGAGGGAGCTGCTCTTTTGGATTTTGCGAGATCCTTTGGGTTAGTGGTAGTGAATTCCATCTTTCCAAAGAAAGAAGAGCATCTGGTTACTTTCTGTAGCAGGATAGCCAAGACTCAGATTGACTTTTTGCTGCTTAGGAAGGGGGATAGAGTTTTGTGTAAGGATTGTAAGGTAATTCCGAGTGAGAATCTTGTAGCTCAACATAGACTCCTAGTGATGGACTAGTTTATTAAGAAGGGCAAGATAAGGCGAGGTGGGAAAGGTCAACCTAGAGTTAGGTGGGGCAGTCTGACTTTGGTTCGTGCTTTGGAGATAGGGGCAAAGTTAGAGGAGATTAGGGTGTGGGAGTACAGGGGGGACGTAGAAAGTATATGGGATAGGGCTGCTGGTTGCATCAGGAAGTCATCTAGAGATGTGTTGGGTTTTTTGAGGGGCTGGTCTAGCCGGTATCAGGGGGATTGGTGGTGGAATGAAGATGTTAAGAAGAAGGTGGAGACGAAAAAGGCAGCTTATGCTAAGTTGGTTGAGAGTAAGGATGATGAAGAGAAGCGGGTGAGTAGGGAGGAGTACAAGTTAGCTAAAAAGAAGGCTAAGTTAGCAGTCATGACTATTAAGATAATAACTTTTGAGAGTTTATATAAGGAGTTAGAGGAGAAAGGTAGGAAGAGGAGGTTGTTTAGGATTGCGAAGGTTAGGAAGCGGAAGGGTCATGACCTGAACCAGGAGAAGTGCATTAAGGGGGAGGATGGCAGAGTTTTGGTAGAAGAAAACCTCATTAAGAAAAGATGGCAATCGTATTTCCATAAGCTCTTGAATGATGAGGGGGACAAGGGTGTTGTGTTAGAAAAGCTGAAGTATTCCGAGGAGTGTCGCGACTTTGGCTATTGTCAGTGTTTTAAGGTAGAAGAGGTCAGTGAGGCTATTCGCATGATGCGTAGGGGCAGACGATGGGGCCCGATGAGATTTCGATAGATTTTTGGAAGTTCTCTGGTGAGTCAGGGTTGAGGTGGCTAACCAACTTATTTAACAATATTTTTAAGGCAGCAAAGATACCTGAGACGTGGAGATGGAGTACAATGATTTCTTTATTTAAAAACAAGGGTGACATTCAAAGTTGCAACAACTACCGAGGTATTAAGTTGTTGAGTCACACGATGAAGATTTGGGAGAGGGTGGTGGAGTGACGGTTGAGGAAAATTATGTCTATTTTGGAGAATCAATTTGGTTTTATGCCTGGTCGCTCCACGACTGAGGCGATTCACCTTGTGCAAAGACTGGTAGAGCAGTATAGAGAGAGAAAGAGGGATCTTCACATAGTGTCTAGGGAGGTGCTTTTGAGATACTTAGAGGTGAGGGGGTCCTGGTGGCGTACTGTAGAGCGATTAAAGACATGTACGAGGGTGCGAAGACTCGGGTTAGGACAGTGGGAGGAGATTCTGAGCATTTTTCGATCTTGACAGGGTTGTATCAGAGATCAACTCTTAGTCCATTTTTATTCACTTTGGTGATGGATGTGTTGACGCGGAATATACAAGGCGAAGTGCCTTGGTGTATGCTTTTCGCGGATGATATAGTTTTGATTGATGAGTCGCGACAAGGGGTTAATGATAAGCTAGAGGTTTGGAGACAAACCCTGGAGTCTAAAGGTTTCAGGTTGAGTAGGAACAAGACGGAGTACTTGGAGTCCAAGTTTAGTGACTCGAGGCAAGAGGAGGAGGTGGTAGTGAAGTTGGATTCTCAGATGGTTTGCAAGAGGGATAGTTTTAAGTATCTCGGGTCTACGATTCAGGGAAATAAAGAGATAGATGAGCATGTCTCTCACCGTATTGGGGCAAGTTGGATGGAATGGAGGTTTGCTTTAAGAATTTTATACGATAAGAAGGTGCCCCCCAAGCTGAAAGGCAAATTCTATAGAGTTGCAGTCCGGCCTGCTATGTTGTATGGAGCGGAGTGTTAGCCGGTTAAGAATTCTCATATCCAAAAGTTGAAGGTAGCGGAAATGAGGATGTTGCACTGGATGTGTGGATTCACGAGGGCTGATAGGGTTAGGAATGAAATTATTCGAGAGAAGGCGAGAGTGGTTTTAGTAGAGGATAAAATACGAAAAGTGAGATTGAGATGGTTTGGTCATATGATGAGAAGGGGCACGGATGCCCCTGTTCGTAGGTGTGAGAGGTTGGCCTTGGATGGTTTCAAGCGAGGTAGGGGTGAATCGAAGAAATACTGTAGAGAAGTGATTAAACGTGACATGGAGCTGTTGCAGTTGATTGAGGACATGACCCTAGATAGGAAAGTATGGAGGAAAAGCATTAGGATAAAGGGCTAAGGGTGTAGATGAGTCGTACTTAGTAATTAGGTGGATTTTGGTGTCCTTGGATTGGCATTGTAATTTTTTTTGGATGTCGTACCTGTGTTATTTTATCCTGTTCTATGCCTTGCATGCTTCTGTATACTGCCTCTTATCTTGAGTCGGGGGTCTATCAGAAACAACCTCTCTACTTCTTTTGAGGTAGTGGTATGGACTGCGTACACTCTACCCTCCCCAGACCCCACTATATGGGAATATACTGGGTTTGTTGTTGTTGTTGAGAATATAATTAATTAATTTTATATTATTATTTTTATCCTAGACTATTCTTTTCAAGCAATTAGTACTATGCAATCATAATTATGAAAATTATGTTAATTTATCAATATAAAAACAAGGGTGACATCTAGAGTTGCAACAACTATAGGAGTATTAAGTTGTTAAGTCACACTATGAAGATTTAGGAGAGAGTGGTTGAGCAGAGGCTGAGGAGGGTCATGCTTATTTTGGAGAATCATTTTGGATTTATGCCTGGTCACTCGACAACAGAGGCAATACACCTGGTGAGGAGATTGATAGAGCAGTATAGAGAAAGGAAGAGGGATTTACACATAGTGTTTATCAACCTATATAAGGCGTATGATAGAGTCCCGGGGGAGGTTCTTTAGAGATTCTTGGAGGTGAGAGGGGTTTCGGTGGCGTACATCAGAGCTATTAAGGACATGTACAATGGAGGAAAGACCCAGGTAAGGACGACGGGAGGAGACTTAGAGCAGTTTTCAGTCGAGATAGGGTTGCATCAAGGATCGACTCTTAGTCCATTTCATTTTGCGCTGATGATGGATGTATTGATGTAGAGTATTCAAGGTGAGGTGCCTTGGTGTATGTTATTTGCGGATGATGTAGTGCTGATTGATGAGACGCAGGGGGTATGAATGAAAAATTGGAGGTCTGGAGGCAAACCCTTGAGTCTAAGGGGTTCAGGTTGAGTAGGTCAAAGACGAAATATTTGGAATGCAAGTTTAGTGACTTGATACAGGAGGACGAAATGGTGGTGAGGTTGAACTCCCAGGATGTTTGTAAGACGGACAGTTCTAAGTATCTTGGGTCTATCATTCAGGGGAATGGTGACATTGACGAGGATGTCTCCAAGCGTATTGGAGCAGAATGGATGAAGTGGAGGCTCGCCTTAGGGGTGTTGTGTGATAAGAAGGTGCCCCTAAAGCTTAAAGGAAAATTCTATAGAGTGGCAGTCCATCCGGCCATGTTGTATGCAGCGGAGTGTTGGACAATCAAGTGCCCCCATAACCCAAAATTAAAGGTGGCGGAAATGAGAATGTTGCGTTGGATATGTGGGCTTACTATAGGGGATAGAGTAAGGAATGAGATTATCCGAGAGAAGGTGGGAGTGGCTTCGGTGGAGGACAAAATGCGGGAAGGAAGGCTGAGATGGTTTGGGCATGTGATGAGAAAGGGCGCGGATGCCCCAGTTCGTAGGTGTAAGAGGCTAACTTTGGATGGCTTCAAAAGGGGTAGAGGTAGGCCGAAGAAATACTGGAGGGAGGTTATTAGACATGACATGGAGCAGCTTCGGCTAACTGAGGACATGACCCTAGATAGCAAGGTGTGGAGGGCGCGGATAAGGGTAGAAGGCTAGTGTGAGTGTGTGGGTTGTAGCATGCAGTTAGGAGAGATCTTGTGTAGCCGGGGAAGTAACCCTAGGACTTTGTATATAGGTAGGTGCCCCTTTTCTTATGTCTTAGTTCCTATTTGTCTTATTTTGTGTCGCCAGTATTTTCTCATATTTCGTATTTCTACGATTACTATTTGTATCATTTCTTATTCCTGATTTTCTTTTATGTCACCCATCCCCACTATTTACTATTCTTTATCTTGAGTCGCGGGTCTATCGGAAACAGCCTCTCTACTTCTTCGGAGGTAGTGATATGGACTGCGTACATCTTACCCTTCCTATACCCCACTTTGTGGAAATACACTGGGTTTGTTGTTGTTGTTGTTGTATGTTAATTTATCCATTTTCATGTATTAGGATAGTTTTCAATGTATTTGAAAGAGTAATAAAATAAGTAATGAAAGAATTTTAAATATAAGATGAAAGGGATAAAAATGTCCAAAAGGAAACTAGTTTATAGTGTGAATAGGATTTATTACTATTATGGACAAATTTTATGGCCCAAAGGATTTTTTTCAAATATATAAATAATTATAATAGTGTTGATTAATATTAGTCAATTCTATATTTTTTATCACAATATCAAATAATAGAATAAAAATAAAAAAAAAGTATTCATCAAACATTTTGCTTTATCATATATATAGAGTTGAAATATATAAATAATTATAATAATGTTCATTCATAGGAGTCAATTATAATTATTTTTATCACAATATGAAAATAGATATGAAAATTTAAAAATCTATATATAAATAGTGTTCATTCAATATTTTTTACCACAATATGAAAATAGATAGGAAAATTTAAAAATACTATATATATATAAAATAAATAATTAATCAGTAAAATAAATTTTGTTGCCAACAAAATAGACTTTTGTTGTCAAAATACCAAGTGGCTAGTTCTCAATATGCCACTTGACATAATTTTATGCTAACTTCTTTGTTTTATTATATATAGAGATTTTTTACCACAATATGAAAATAGATAGGAAAATTTAAAAATACGATATATATATATAAAATAAATAATTAATCAGTAAAATAAATTTTGTTGCTAACAAAATAGATTTTTGTTGCCAAAATACCAAGTGGCTAGTTCTCAATATGCCACTTGGCATAATTTTATGCTAATTTCTTTGCTTTATTATATATATAGATTATTTTCAATTATTTCCTAAGTCTTTTTAATTAGTGTTAAATCAATACAAATAATGAATATAGTAATTCTTTTACAATTACATTTATGCAATTGGTGAAGTAAATTCTCAAAAGTAACGACTACTTGCAATGAAGTGTTTGAAAAACAAAAATTATATACTATCTTATGTTAGAAATCTAATATTATTACCACAAAAAAGACACATATAGTTGACCAAATTATTTCTCCCTTAATCAAAAGTCTCAATTTTGAGGCCAAGATATGAAAAAAGAAAAAAAAATGTATATATCATTTCTTAGATTGGAAATTACAATTTATAACATAACTTTCATTTTTTCAAGTTGTAGCAAATCTTATAAAAAAATGAAAACTTTTTTTTTCCATTTAATAAATTAAAAAATATCAACTATATATATGAAAAAAAGATTCTTATACCCCAAAAAAGGAGATGTCAGTTATAGTCAGATATCTTCATCACCTTAAATATCTCAATAGACGATTTTCATATAATTAATTAACATCTTAAACGTATCATTTAAAGAATTTTGCTCTTATATTACGATATTCTAGTTTCTATTAATTTTTCGTTTATTCCTCTTAAACAACTTCAGTTATATGTTTGAAGTTGATCAAACTAATGAATGGTGAAAGGGTACATTTGTTTTTTGTAATGTATGGAGGAAGATGAGATGTTAACGGTATGTTAATTGTTAAGGTTGTTTTATCCAATTAGTTTTTAATGATTTGTTACGTTGCTCATTTTGCAGAAAAAAGATTGTGGTTTCAATCTAATTGTGATTTGTATGGTGCAGTTGATAGATGCTTTCAATGTTATTTTTATTCATGGTATGTTCACAATCTGATTGTGGTCATTTAATTATTGAAATTGATTGATTTTTTTATTGTATATATATGTTGAATGTATGATAGTATTTTGTTGTAAAGTAGGATTTTTGTAAACTAGTAATTATGAATCTTGTATTCAGTTACAAAAATGTGTTTATGTATTTTTTTAAAATGTTGATAGTATGATGTTGTTGTTGAAGTTTCATCCAATTAGTTTATTTAAAATAGTATGATGTTGTTCTTAAAGTTGCATCCAGTAATATAAATTGGTTTTTCTATTTTTTTGGAATGTTGATCGTATGAAAGTGTTGTTGAAAATATGAAATTTCATATATAGAAATTGTAAAATTTAGTAAAAATTTTTATAATGAAATTTGTATTGTGCTTATAGGTAGACCTAGAGATTTTCCTGTAGATGGGATAATGTATAATGCATATACAAAGTATAAAGGATTGGTTGCTGCAATATCAAAATAATTGAAGATTGATATTAATTCTACAAAAATTGAGATTAAGTTTTTATTAAATGATAGATGCCCACCGATGCTCATACATAATGACACTGGAATAATGGTGTATCTAGGTCAAAAAAGAAATAATGCAGATTTTTTTTTAGTTAACCATTGTATGTGACAATAACTGATATGTCAATAGATGTTAACGAAAATTGTAAACAGTCAAATATTTGTGTTGGTAACAACATGAATACTGATTTAAATCTAGATCGGTAGAAGTTATACTCTACAAATTCAGTTCGGTTGGTTGGATTAACTCCAGATTATAAAATGATGAATGAAGATAGAGTTGAAATAATCAAAAAAGTTACCAATCCGATAATAGCAATAAACCAGAGTTACATCGATAAAGAAATACTTTTACAAGTTATGAATTTGCATGCTTTCTTGCATCAATTTACATTTAGAACTGAGAGGTCTAATGCAAAAAGGTACAAACTATTCCAGCTTATATTCATAATTTCTAACAAGTGTATATTTCGTTGGTATTTTGTTTGTATGTTCTATAACTATTTGTTTGATTTTAATAATCTTAAACAGCTACTACCTAGTTTGTCATGTGGAAGAATGTACATGATTTCTTAGAGCTTCAAGTACAAGTAATACAAAGGTTTTTAAAATAAAAAAGTATTGTGAAATACATACAAGTTCGGCGCGAGATCAAGTATATGCAAGGTGACAAGGAATGACAAAGGATATTGTCGGTTTGGTGTTGCCTAATTTGATAAACACTAATAGAATATATGCGTCAAATGATGTTGCCGCCAATATGGTGTGTCCTTGAACTATACTCAAGCGTGGCGTGAAAAGAAACTAGCGGTTAAGATATTGCGTGGTGATCCAACCGAATCATATCAAAAACTTTCAGGTTATTTATACATTTTGGGAAAACAGTATCTTGGATCAGTTATTAGTTGGAAAAAAATAGAAGAAAATTATTTCTTGTATGCTTTTGTTTCATTGGATGCTTCAATATGTGGATGGGAGTATTGCAGACTTATAGTTGTTGTTGATAGTGCTGGGATAAAATCACGTTATGGTGGGACAATTGTAACTGCAAGCATATTAGATCCAGGAGGTAACAAATTATTATTTTACTTGTTAATTTCTTGGCATAATTTTTTTTTTTTTTGAAATAGTGTGTTAATTTTTTTATAGTATGACATCGATAAGTTAAGAATATTATGAATAATTTTAATTTTTGAAATAAATTCAACAAATACACCTATTGCTAATGATTGTGTATGCAGGTCATATATTACCACTTGCTTATGTATTGGTTGATTTTGAAAATATAGCATCTTGGACATGATTTTTCAAAAAATTTAGAGAAGCTTTTGGAAAAACAAATGACATGTGTATTGTGTCAAACAGAAATGACAGCATATGAAATGCAACATCAACAGTCTATCCGAATCTGTCTCACCATGCTTGTATCTGGCATCTATGGGGGAATATAAAGACGAATTTTCATAAGAAAGTTGATGAACTACATAAGCATATTTTTGCAATGGCAAAGTCATATACACTTAAAAAATTTAAAAAGTTAATGGAAAGAGTTGACCAAATTGACAGAAGAGTAAGAGTATATTTGTATGAAATTGGCTATCATAAATGGGCAAGTGTTCATTCTACGGTAAAGCGCACTTGAACTCTAACATCAAACATTATTGAATCCATAAACAATACAAACAGGAAAGCTAGAAGGTTACCTATTGTTTCTGTGTTGGATTTCATGAGGTTAACTGTTGAATCGTGGAATGCAAAACAAAATGAAGAAGGAAAAAATACACTGACAGTGCTAAAAAAAAATATACAATTATATTCTCAATGATAACAAGCAATAATTGCATAATATGACGGTATGTTTTTAACTTAATTGTATTACAATCTTGTATAAATTTCTTTATAACTTTGTTGTGGGTTACTGTGTTTACTTTATCTTTGATTTGTTTATTTTATTTTAACGATAATGTTCTGAATTGTAAACATGTACTTATCATATTATGTTGTTACATTTTTTTATAGGATAGAGTTATTAATAATATAATTTTTTGCAGGTAAGAGCTTCAAATGAATTTTTGCATACCATTACAGATGGAGTTAAAAGGTTTGTTGTATGCCTACGAAGTAGAAAATGTAGTTATGGTCGATTTCAATTAGATGAGATACCTTGCTCCCATGCAATGACAATTATTACATATCGTAATCAACATGGAGAAGACTATTGCTCTGCATACTACAACAATAAAAATTTTAAGGATGCTTATGCAATACCAATTGAGCCTCTTCCTTGTGAGAGTACATGAAATATACCTCAAGAATGTTGGATGAAATTGTATTACCGCCTGATTCTAAAAGACCACCCGGACGTCCAAGTTATGAGAGATGGAATGCATCAAATAAAAATAAGTGCAAAAGAGCCGACGTTACATGTAGCAGCTGCCATAGAGAAGGACACAACAGAAAAACATGCCATAAACATGTTCATCTAGTTTAATAAGTTTTTTTATTAAATATTTTTTAAGTATGAATTTGTTATGTTTTTTGAATATTTTTAATAAATAATGCAACTTATCTTTTTGTTTAATATTGTGTGCTCATTTTCAACTTTATATTAGTATTTTATATGACTTTTTCAGTAAACATACATATGTCGTGAAGAAAAAAAATGAAATGAATTGATATCAAAAATGTTGAATGAGTTGAAATACAAAACAACTGTTAAAGAATCATAACATTATATAAGTATACAATTTAGTTCTTAAAAACGAGAAGAAATTTTTTTTCATACCAACCATTGTAATTAGACAACAGTAAAGAGCACCAAAAAATATAAAAAATATAATATCCATATATATATATATATATATATATATATATATATTTGTACTATCTAAATTTATGTATGTTGACATAAAACGAAACGATATCACTTTCATTGGACGAGGTTAAATACAAATCAACTGTTAAACTATCATAACATTATATAAGTATATAAATGTAGTGTTTAAAAATAAAAAAAATGTTGCATACCAACAATGATAAGTCAGATAACAGTAATGAGCATAAAAAATAGTTAAGAACTACAAAATTCATGTATATGTGTATTATCCGAATGCATGTATGATGAAATAAAATGAAATGATATCAATTTCATTCATTGAATTCAAATACGAAATAACTGTTAAAAGTAGCAAAACATCATATACGTAGTCCTTAAAAATCAAAACTAAACTTTGTGAAGAAATCAAAAATTTAAAGAAGACTACAATAATGAGCTCCAAACAACATTAAATATCAAATGTCTATCTATTTCTTGTTTTTTTAGTGACAGCTGGACTAACAATGTCTCTCAATATCTTTGGACCACCGAATCTGCTTATAACATTGTCAGTCACCTCATTTTCGCTTATAGCATCATCGTTTTACTTTTTTCTAAGTATAATCCCAAAGTAATGCACCATATCTCATACGATGGTTGGTAGCATTGAACTTGTTGGTTAAAATATCAAACACACCATGACTTATAAACTCTACAAATGCACACGCATACATACCGCAATCACTAAAAATAATTTTTAAAAAATAGTACATTAATATATACAATTATAATATAGTAATTTAAATAATATAAATATACATACTTATGCTGTGGAGCCTGTTGAGGAACGTCCCTTACAATAAAATACTCAAGTGGATCAATCATGGCCTTGTCAATGTATGCAGACTCTCTATCCTAACAAATATCAACTCATTTACCATAGAATTCAGTTGCAAACAAAAATAACGGTATGATGGTAGCAACTGATTGGACATGTAGATGAACATTCTTGGAGTTCACGGCACCTTTAATAAATTAATCATACACATATAGATACTTGTGTCTGATGCTAAATAAAATCATAATCCAATGAAATGATTCATTAACATTGACTAAAATAATGATATTGTCCACAGTATCCCAAGATACATTTACAGACAACTTAAAATCCCTAATGTACCGACCATTATAGTGTTTAGGAGAGATATATCTCATATTCTTCTTCGCACCCAATCATTGTTGCTCAATTGCACAGACCCACTTAATGAACCAAACATCAGTTGTGGTATATGTTATCGACTTCATTATACTATACTTTGCTTTTTTTGCAAATAGTACATGATCACATCTACATGCTGATTTAAAGAGGAACATAATAGTGATGAGCAGTAATCCATTGTAAATAATACATACTTGTTATGAATAATTACACAGCAGTTAAATAAAGCATGCACATACAACTAAAGTTTGACAAATGATCATAGATATCATTCATAGGATATATTTTCGGGTCTACACTGGCACACTTACACAAACAGAAACACCTACACAAACAGACACACATACACACATACACAAACATAATAAACATACATAATATTTTATTTATTATCTGAAATATTTTCAATCATAAAAATGGCAAGGACACACATTCAGAACAGTTCAATGACAAGTTCTCTAGCCGATATTATCAACTATCACTGGACTGTAGACTAGACTTATATTTTTAAAGTTATTAGTTGTGTGCTTAGAGAGACTTTAAATAAGAAGGACAGACTTGACCTATACTAGGAAATAAGAAAGAGATCTCCAGACAAAAAAATTAGTGCCAAGAACTTTAAATTGAATTGAAGTTGCATCTCAAATTAAAGAGTTGTGCAGAACATGCTACAAATAATGTAGAATAACAAACTAATAGATGTACGTTGACAAAATTGAAATGCTTATTGAATTGGTCACAGAAAATTGGTCTATCTTTAACTTCTCAAACACACAAAAAAAAAAATGTTAGTCTGTTTCTATAATTATCAAAGTGGTTCTTTTATATGTTGCTTTAAATTCAAGTAATAGTTCTTGTAAATTATGTTTACTATCCAATACAACAACAATAGGATGTCCCATGTCTCTCACTTATATTAAACTATAGATTTTATAATCAAGATATTTAATGATCTATATTATTAGTGCCTTCTTTTACACTATCTGTAAGATGCCTAAGGAGCTTTAGATGAGTATTTAGGTCAGTACCATATCCAGGTCAGTGACATACACAATATGTTACGTAGTATTTGAAATATTTTAATTATAAAAATGGCAAGTACACATATCCACAACACATCAATACAGTTGCTCTTTTTTTTTTTAACTAATATCTAGAATACGACTTAGCAGTAAGTTCTCTATACGACATTAGCAACTATTACTGATCTCGTAGTCCGTAAGCCAAACTTATTTTTATAAAGTTACTAGTTACGTGCTTAATCAACAACATGACTAAATACCTTGCAATCATTCTCCCTTTAGTTGATATAAATTTGCATACTTTTGATCACTGAAATCTTCATACATAATTTTCAGCTACATATGTTTGAAAATGGCAGAAAAAGCTTTCAAATCATTTTCTGTTTCTATTATCACGACTCTGTCGAGCCTATTTTGAAATATGATTGTTGAAATGCATCCCAAATATATTCCTATACACTTTTAAAATGACACTTAAAGAATAATACGATAATTTTAGAATACCTTATGTGATATTTACACAATTAACTTTAAATAGAATGTTATGGTCCAAATGTTAATCATACACATACACAATACATACTAAATGAAACCTCTATTAAATTAGATTTGAAACATACCTCATCATTTCATGGACGATCAGTGTGAATCATTGTAAGAAATCAACCCTTCTTATTAATTTTTAATCCACCGAGCCCAAATTCAAGATTTATGATGACATTTTCAGCATCGCTTTTTGTACCCTTATGATTATTTAATAAAATATATTAATATTATACGATGTTATACTAGACTCTTGAATGTATGATTTAGTACATTAAGGTAAAAAAATAAAGCGTTATCTTTCACGCACTTTCTTCAAATTCGCATAACACCAATCTATAAATTGTTCAACCAATATATCTGAAACCTCAAATCCAACATAGTCTTCAAATGGATGTTTTTTGTTGAAGTAAACTATAAATTTTTCATGGCTAAAATCATAATGTTGGTGCATTATCACTGAAGATTTATTAAAGATGACCGATGATAAAGTTTGAGATTCAAATTTTGATATTTCAAGCATCCTAAATGTAGTGCGATCAGTTGAGACTTAGTAAAAAATGATAATTTTTTTAAAGAAGAGAGATTGTCGATCGATTTTGCACAATATCACCATACACTGTACATATAAATACATTCAAAAAAGTCATGTAGGGACCATTTTGTTATATTTAAAAAAAATTAATATTAAGTGTAAGGGTAAATAATGAAAAAGTTAGAACTCTATGTATTAAGGACTAATAAATTGATATCAAGTTAATATAATATTACCATCCTTTTCAGAAACCATATCACGAGACAATTCATCCTTCACTTTGATTGGTTCATTAGAAATTTCTTCACATATCTTACTTTCATGAGGTGTTTGTAATAAATCATCCACAGATCGAAAATCATTCTTCTAATGATCATAAAAAGTAAAATTAACTTTTGAAAATAGACCTAAATAAATTTGTCAAAAATTTTACATGTGCATACCTGATCTTCATTGAATTCATCAGGCTTGATTCCTACAGACTTTAATTCATTCAAAATAGTCTTGACATGTCAGCAACATCTTGTTTTACCTCTTTAAACTATTTATCAACCTACTCATAAAGCAATAATGAATGTAATATTTTCATGTTAAATAATATATTCTGAATAATATAAAAATCATTAATGCAATTAAACTATTAAGACTTTATGACTAACCTTTTCCTGAAAATCAGACATTTCATTAAAAACATGTACAGACATAAATATATAATTTTAATACCAACATGACTAATATTCCAACATCATTCATGTACAGTGTAAATCAGGACCCAACAGAAGAAAGACAATAAGTATATTAGAGGCATATGATTCTTCCTCCCTCGTTATGTAAAGATTAATGCACAGTTAGCTATGAAATTTTAAGGATATGAACCTGTACATACATATTCATGTAAATATAATATCAAATAAACACAAACATTTTTCTAAAATTTTAATATGTCAGCCCGGACCTACAAGATACATGATATATATATATATATATATATATATATAGAATTCATAGTAAATTCGTAAACAAAACTTGAAAATATTAATTGAATAAGTAATGCAGTATTTATAGTTTACATTTGTCAATTCATTCCTTATATCGAAGATTCGTTCATCTTTCACAATTGATGACAAATATTTTTCACCATCGACATCTGAATTGACAAAGTTGTCCTGATCTTATTGAACGAAGCTATCTTGATATATTGTAAGAAGATTGTACTTTATCATTTTCTCATTGGTAAAGACAATGTCTTTAAATTGAACGAAGCTGTCTTGATTTTTTTGGGTTTGAGTAATGAAATCTCAACCTCAAAATCGGAGTCCGACACTTGTTCACTAACCATATTCTTTCTCTTATAATTCCTCTTAGCTTGAGGAATCTCAACCTTTTTGTTGAGATTTTTTATAGTATGGATGTTCAAATTGAGCTTTTTCGATGGTTCATGAACAAATGAAACTTCAGTTTTATCGAGCAATTATTAATTTTGATTCTTGTTGTAAGACCCACTTTCAACAATCTTTTTTTTACACTTCGATAGAGGAGATGGAGTGAAACAACCTAAATCAAACGAAGGTCTAGAAAGATGAATGAGGCTACTATTTTCGATTATTCAAGGACTTCTACGCGAATGAATAGAATCGAATTTTGATTTAGTCATGATTCACAATGAGAATATAAAAACACAAATATATCAATTTTGTATTTTTACGGAAAGAAGATGAATATTATCTGAAACTCATTTTTTAGATGAAGAAGATGAATATTATGTGAAACCCACTTTTTTTCAATTTGTGTTTTCAGAGTAAGAATATGAATATTATCTGAGTATGTTAATGGAGACACAATTTTCAATAAAGTTTTTGAAGGTTGAGTATTAGAATGGAGAAAGAGAATAAAGTGATGAAGGTTAGTGTATTTGAATGGAGAAAGAGAGAGGTACTTCAACAACTTTTTCGGAACATTAAATAGATTCAAACGTATTTTTCCTTCAATAAAGTTATCTGATAAAAGTGTGCAATCTTTTAAATAAAAAATAATAGTATATATTTATCCATAATTATCAATACACAATATAAGGGAAATATTGGTTACAATCCTATAATATGGAACTGATTTTAATTGTGTAATTAAAAAATAAATTTTGAAAATACAATAAAAATAATATATATTTTAATAATTTTCTATAACTTGCAATGTAATTGCTATTAATGTAATTATCTAGAAGTGTTGTTAAAATTTATAATTTTGGATCTAATAATACTATAGGGGATAATTTTCTCATGAAAAAAATCCTTGATAGAAAATGATACCCCCAAATTGATCCTATTAAGCGTGAAAATTTAATTTAGTCAAGTTCCAATACGACTATAGAACAACGCATAAAAAACAAAAAAGAAAATCTAATACTATTAAAACATGCACACATTATAACTAAAAGTTAAAATCTTTTATTGAAAATATATGTCTATATATTTTCATTTTTTGAAGAAGATATGATAATAAATGACATATTTTATCTAGCCCGTAACTTTAATAGCGAAATATTACCATTGTATTTATAGTTTACACTTTATGTATTTACACATAGTTTACACTTTATGTGTATATGTTTTTTAAATTCTAATGTAGTATATACTATATATATAATGCATATATATTGTTTAACGTATATAAAATGTATATAGATGGATATATATAGTGTATATTGGAGATTTTTTTTTGGGGGGGGGGGGGGGGTTGACCGGATTTGACCGGATTTTTAACCGGATTTAGGTGGGTTAGATCGAGTTAGGCTAAATGGGCCGGTTTAAGGTTGTTTTTAAGAATTTTACCGTTGAACCCGAACCCGATCCGGCCCACTTAACTACAACCCAGACCGACCCGGCCCACAACCCGGCTAAACTTAACGGGCCAATTTTGAGTTGATCCGGCCCGACCCACTTAACACCCTTAAGTAGTTCCAAACTCTAATGATATTTCTCATTTTCCTCCTTAAATATTTAGTCTCTAAAATAGGGATGAAATGTAATTAAAAAATTTTGGGTTTCAATGTAGAAGAAATATGCCGAAGAAGACAACAAATAAAAGAACAAAAATAAAAGTAAAAAGAAAAGGTGGAAACCACAATTTAAAAAAAAAATATTAAAATGAATAATTAACAATATGTATTAATATATCAAGAAAATATAGTTAGAGTATTAGTTTTATGTTGGCCAGTAAAAAAAATGGCATGCGTATGATTTATTAGAAAGGTGAGTTCATATTCTCTCCCACGTCATCTCTTAGAGGAATGTTATTATACACTATCTATAAAAATAGGAGGATAAAGGATTATTCATAAAACTAAAGTGTTAAAGTAAATTTTATATACAAATTTAGGAGGGATTTTATGCATTTTCCCTTTCTAAATTTCAATAAGAAAAACTTTTCTTACAATATAGCACTCCTTATACGTATTTTGTTGATCTCATTTGTGTGTCTCTTTGTATTTAATTGATAAATTTTGTCGGTAGCGTTAGATATCACTGATTAAAGTAAGTTCAGTACACATTTTTCAAAAAAATGCACGCGTGTGTATCAGTTTTGTAAGTTTTTCCTATTTGATTTGGAAAATTTATAGATCTCAAGAAAGTAGTATAAATCAAGCAACAAAAGGATAGCCAAGTTAAATGCCAGTTCGACTCGAATTAAAGGTGTATTGTGTGAATTTGTCCAATTAACTTAAATTGCCAAACTATTCCGCTTCCGTTACTTTTTCATATATATATATATATATATATATATATATATATATATATATATATATATATACTAGTTTAATCTCACGTGTTTCGCACGTGTAATCTTTGATTATTTAAAATTAGATGATTTTGTCTATT